>NW_027271066.1:1147500-1306726 GCF_040938485.1 Diadema antillarum
TTGAACTTTATAATAGAAGGATCCCGCCGCTGGAAACCCCTCCCAAGGGAGAACCCCAACACACGCACACACACACACTTACACATACATACGCACACAAACACACACAAACACACACACACACACGCACACACACACGCAGACATTATCAGTAAATAAAACGGAAAGGTCGTTCTCATTTGAACCTGACAGAGCTCGAATTCTCTTCTGGCACATCGAACAGCAAAGATTTTTTTAACATGTCATTTTGAGCCTCACCGACACATTATCATCACTCTGTGCATATTTCTATATCATTTTAAAGTTACACCAGTGGCCGAAGACATTGATTGTGACTTTGAATCCGGTCTGTGTGAATGGGAGCAGGCATACGGCGATGACTTTGACTGGACCCGTAACAGCGGACGTACCAGCTCGTATTCCACCGGACCAGATGGGGACCACACAACCGGCTGTAAGCACCTTGGTTTTGCCTTTTCCTTCATTGTATGATCCTTTATACTGTTTTGGGGAGAAGGAGATTTACAACTGACTTGTGAACTTCCCTGTTGCAATTTCTAATTGTATCCATACTTCTATCATTATTAGCGCTATCATTACTATTACAGTAACTATTACAGTATCTGAATACGCTCTCTTATAGTCCTGACCTCTTTTCTACCTTCTATCAGAATACTGATGTAAAGGAGTGACAATTTCTTGTAGATTAAAGATAACTACAAGAAATAATAATGTTGCGTTTGTGAAAAGTGGAAGTGGGTTAAGAGCAATCAAATCAATGCGAGAAGATACCGAACAAATTGCAAACTTAATGATTCATTATTCAGCCGGAAGGTATTTCCCTTGTGAAAACATTGAGTAATATGAGACATCCGCATTAAGGGATTGATAACTTGATAGAGATATTGCCTTTTATGTGTTTTATAGGTGTAATGCGAGCTTAACATTTTCGCGGAACTTAAATTTTCCTCGAGAGTTCATTTTTTTTTTCTCCGAAGTGCACAGGGCTGAGAGGAAATTTAATGTAATCTCAAAAGGAAAGTATCTCCTTGGAGGGACTATCAGGTGTTATACGCAACACAAGACGATTCAATATTTATTATACTTTACTGTCTACATAAATGTCCTGTATTTCCCGCAGTCTTGTCGGCAGCAAGTCAAATTCTGGAATTATTTTGTCGACGTGACGTCACCGCTGACAAAACTGGCGAATTCGATCCTCACTACACTCGTCACTTGAT
The DNA here is from genome assembly GCF_040938485.1 of Diadema antillarum. Taxonomy (NCBI): domain Eukaryota; kingdom Metazoa; phylum Echinodermata; class Echinoidea; order Diadematoida; family Diadematidae; genus Diadema; species Diadema antillarum. Next base: position 1,148,742 of record NW_027271066.1, read on the forward strand.
TGCCTTTTTGTCCGATCACCAAACAAAAATTTATATAGAACAATACATTTGTAATACTTTTTTGTTTCAATAACGTCTGTCACAAAAGGTAGGAAGATGTAATGAAGGATACGATCTCCTTGTAGTGAGAATAATCATTTTCAGAGGTTCCTACTGCCGCTAGTTTAATTTAGAAGACTATGTCACCATTCTGCCGTACCTTTAGAAAGGAAATTTTTACTGATATCCTATAAAAATTGAACACTAACTTTTCGCTTATAAAGCAGGGTCGTCACTTTTTTTTTTGGAAGAAATCAAAGTCAGGTACCCCCCCCCCCCTTGCCATTATGAGAAAATTGATACGCGAATGAAGTGAATGGATATCAATTATCAGGAATTGATAGGAATTGATCCCAACATGAAATGTACTAGTATTATCAATCATATTTAAAAGAAGGAGTTTAAGCTTGAGTTTACTTTCTGTCACCATGATATATGAGTCACACACTTTACCCATCAATGGCTGTTGAAATGGCTAACCCTAACCCTAACTCCACTCCAGATTTCCATCAAATTGAATAATTGAGTAACTGCTGCATGACTTTTTTTTCCGTCTATTGTCCATACCTCTTTCATTGACGACACTTTCGTTGCAGTAATGACGAATTTCACTGCCGTATTTCCACATTGATACATTTTGCATTCATTGAGTGATTGTCGGCTTTTAGCTGTGCTGAAGGAGGTGAATTATCACCCAACCACGTCCTCGCTTACCACTTATAAATCCAAGAAAAAGAATACGTTTACATCTTAAGCCAAGCTTGCTGTTATAGTCTTCCCTGTAAATGAATTGAAAACATGTTTGTACGCTCAGTTCTTGATCTTGATTTAAAGCCTTATATCATTTACATGGTATATTTTCTCCCTCCCACAGCCGGATATTACGTGTATATAGAGACAAACTCCCGTAGCTATGGGGATTTCGCACGCCTATGGAGCCCCGAGTACCAGGGTGACGGGCCCTTGTGCCTGACATTTTGGTATCATATGTACGGCATCACTATCAACTCACTGAATGTCTACAAGTCAGAGACAAAATGGCCAAATGCGAATGACATCTTATTGTCACTCAGTGGGGACAGGAGAAACCATTGGAGGGTAGAACAGGTAGGTTTTTGTTGTTAAACATTTTATTTTTGGTCTGCTTTATTTTAAATTAAAGTAAAATCTTATGAGAAATACTACGTTTTGAAATAACTCGAAGAAAAACTTCGATCTGGTACTAACCGAAAACAATGAGTAGCACTTCGGATTGAATATGTTAATGCATTGTACAAGATATGGATATAGGCCAATGCCCCAAATTCAATTCAATTCGTTTACTTTCATTCTTCTTCATTTTTCCAACAAAACATAACACAAGATAAATCAGGTATTACATCATAAACAAAAACATTTGTCTTTGCGACAGATAAATGATATCGATAAAGATAAGAGCGCATACAAAGTCATGCTTCAGTTGAAAAAAAAAACAGAATAGAGAGGTCCAATAAAAAGCAAAGCTTATTGTGAACCACTCATTAAAACTTACGAGTTACTTATTTACAGATACTTGTCACAAATATGATATATGATATACAGAATAGATGAAAAGAATGGAAGGAAAGACAGAAAAAGGGAGATTGAGAGAAATGCCTACATACTGAACAAGGGAGATAGAACAGGGGATGGTCAATGTGCTTCATAGAGTTAACGCTGCATGCAACTGTGCAATGATTGTGATGGCTGCTTCATTACGTAATAATGAATTCAGTGATTGAATGATTGGTGGATGGATGGATGATGAACCCTGAGGTTACGAAAGCTAAAGGTAATGGAAAAAGAGCATATCAGAGAGGATTTATTAGAACATTTTTCAACTTCCGCTTAAAAGAATGCAAAGATGGGGAATTTTTTATTTCACTGAAAGAGAAACAATACATTGTTGATTTAGAGGAACCAGCAACAATTTGTTGAAATATTTTAGTCCTACAGATGCTCAAAGGTTTTAGGACATGATTTGTGTCAATTCATGATACCCTTAACATCAGCTCTTTTTTTTTTTTGCGGTTAGATGCATATCTAGAAACAATCCAAATATTTTTAGATGATTTTTTTTTTCTGTTTTACTTCAGATTACTTGGATATGCCCACAGAAAATCCATTCAAAACCAAGATTCTTGTTGTGGTCTCATCTGTCGATCATTGCTAAAGTTATGATATGTTTCAGAAAAGACATGGGAACCACCTGCAATCAATTATTGCAATTTCCTTAAACAAACATTCACTAAAATTGTGTAAGACTAAAAAAAAAGTACATACAGAGCAGTGTGATTTGTAATCACTCTGTGGATCAGGCAACAACAAGGCCTACTGTAACGAACAGCCAATCTTAATGAAGGTATAGAGTACATGCTGTTTCTTCACAGAAACCCTCCAGAGCACTAGTACCAAGATAGATAGATAGAGAGAGAGAGAGAGAGAGAGAGAGAGAGATAGAGAGAGATAGAAAGAGAGTGAGAGGGAGGGAGGGAGAGAGAGGGCGAGATTAAAACAGAAGACATGTTTAAACTACACATCTTAACTGTATTTAGTTACAGACATCACTTCTTTCACTTCTCGAAATCTAAGGAAAATGTTAAATTTCCTCGTGATAAACTGTGAGTTGAACACAGTCTCCATCACTTAAATCTTATGTTCATTCCTATTTACTGCGTCGTGTGAAAGCAGAGAAACATCACTAACTCTTGAGCCATTGGAAAAGTTGAAGGTCTATACATCGACACCTTCCTTACAAGAGAACTTCCACGTAATTGTCAATGTGGGTCCTTGTGTGTGCTTGTATGTGTGTACTACTCTGTCTTTTTTTTTTTCTATCTCTTAAGCAAATTATCCTTTCCATTTTGTAATTTAACTTTACTTTCCTTTTTTTTTTAGGGGATTGCATGCTACAAACTCTGCTTTTTAGCAGTCTCTTCAATTTCCAACAAGTTTGTTTCTGAGTTAAACCAACTCTATTGATAATTTACCTGTGTCTTCATTACGTGTTATTTGCTAACCACATGGCTGTACTGATTTTGTGACGTTATTGGTATACACGAACATTTCATTGTATTTCTCATTATTTTGTTGGAGATGAAATGAATCAATTAGACAATTTTTGATTCGTCAGTGAATGCATTCGACTACCTTGTAAGCCGATAATTTTTAATTTCCTTGCCAAATTTCCAGATCAATTTTTACGGCAACAACACGTCATTTTACATCACTATGGAAGGTGTGAGTGGGAATAGCTACACAGGTGATATCGCCTTTGATGACATTTCCATTTCCCAGGGAATCTGCCAACGAGGTAAATGGACCCATCTACATATCGCAAAATTTCAGCTTTTGTTGTAGGGGTTCGAATGGCTTTAGTACAGAATAATTTAGCCTGAGAGGATTGCCCTTTCTTCTTTTTTTTCAACTTCCCAATCAATGTCAACTAAAGATTGAAACGCATTCTAATAAGTAATATTGTGCTATTGTAATGTGTTCATAATATTTCACATCAGTAGTGCTCTGTTTCATTTCATTTCAAAGTTTCTGATTTTGTACGAAAAAAAAGAAAAGAATTAAGAATATCAAATAGAGTCATTGAATCCGAAATGAATTTTATCGAGTTTTTTTTTTCCATCGACATTAAAATGGAGCCCGTTGGATTGCTCACCTGGCTCAGTACAAAGAATTAGGGCACACATTTCATATTTCCTCCGTTCATTTTCGAAGAAAAGACTTTTTTCTTGTTTTTGTTTTGTTTTGTTCTGTTTTTGTTTTGTTTTTTGCTGTCAAGTACTCCCGAGAAGTTCAAGTATTCTCTTTGTGAATCGAATTGACAATACATAACTAAATGGCCTAATAGCAACCTTGTGTTTTTCAAAACTGATCTACAATGATTTATGCAATTGAATAAAAGTCGAACTTGAATCAACTTTAGTGACAGTAAGACATTATTTAGTTCCTTCTTGCGAGCTGAAAAATTTTATGTCAGCAATCATTCAGAACAGGAATCTGACAAAGTATGTGACTGTAATGTAAAACTATTGAAAGCTTGAATAGAATAGAAATGACATGCTCCGGGTATAAATGTAAAGAGTACAGTAGTCGATACAGACGCAAGGAGGAATTAAAAAGCGAACGGTTTAATTTGAAGTTCCGGAAATAATCCTATAGCTCTACGGACGTCCTTTGAATGGCCACAGGCTACTTTGCCCTTATTCGCCTCGTAGACACAAGCTGTATAAACAACATAATGAGCTGTAAGAAATTGACGAAGCTTGACTGTGCAGTAGAAACGACTGATTTCACGCCAAACGTTTTCACGACGAAATGCATCATGTCACATCCAAAAAGATGTCGATTCTCAACCTCTTTGATTGTCAACCCTTAAAACAAGTGAGACGAAATGTTTGAACAGGGCAAGACAAGCGCCTGTGGCAAGATTGGCAATGTTCTCACATCAGAAGTAACAGATTGTTTTCCATACATTTTTTGCAGTATTTTAGTTAAAGTCGAAAAATGTTCAAAATTGACATTTTGCCTTGAAATGCCAGATCATTATAATCGTTGAACTAGCTGCTGTTGAAGCCGTTTCGGGAAAAAAAAAAAACCCCAGTACCAACAAATTGAGCTTTATAATAGAAGGATCCCACCGCTGGAAACCCCTCCCCATCGAGAACCCCCAACACAAGCAGACACACACATACACATACACATACACACGCATACACACACCTTTTTTTTTCAATGATATCTTATTGATTTCATTCAAATCATTCATAAATCAACCCATTCTGGGTGTACCGTGAACAAATGCCATTCAAAACACAAATCCATTCATCAACTTATTACTGCCAATCATCTCTCTTCAACATAACAACTCGATTATAAATCAATCCTACTGACCATTTCTTCACGAGAAAGTATTGACATGTACAAAAATATATATATAATTATATTCTTTGACTATACTGAATCACGTTACTCACACTCACATAAAAAAAACAACAAAAATACGTTATACAAAGCTAGAATGCAATCATTTCGTTGAAAATCAAATCCCCATCCCCACCAACCCCGATTCACTTAAACCAACCCCCCTCCCACACACACCAAACACCAACACACATACACACATACACCCCACACACAAACACACCCGAAGCGATACCACCTTCCCTCCTAATGAAAACGACTTCAAAATGTTGATTAATACGTAAAACATACAAGCGTGTAATGGACCGTACGCAGAAAAGCATCGTCCGCCCGCACCCAAATAACGCTTCAAATTTACATTCAAATTCATCAAACAAAACTCATCAAACTCCTAACTGCTAATAAAATCCTTTAACCTTTATGCCAAACAAAAACTCTACCCCTCCCCACACGCGGCCAATATACAGATATTGACTTATCAGAGGTGGAATATAACATTTGAGATCCTCGCGGGAAGTTATATTTTTGTCGAGGATTATTATATTTTTCCGAAGCGCGTAGCGCTGAGGAAAAATATAGTATTTCGAGACAAAAATATAACTTCCCAAGGGAAATGAAATGTTATATTCCTACCGAAGGAAAAAAGTCAATATCTGTTATATTATATGACCTAACATTACAGTACAAGAAATAAACTGCTGTATAAAGCAACACGACTTCTCCGTTTTCAAACCCACAGTCAAATTCATGAACGCGCGTTACAACGCTCGGCACTGTTAATGGTATGCAATCGAGCCAAACCGAGCCGTAACTACGATGGCTTTCGCGTAGTTCTAGGCCCTAACTATCGTGGCATATAACCGTGCAGGAGCATTCCTAGAACAGTCGCTATTCAATCATACGTAGGCCTGTAGCGAGGGCCTATTTACGTAGCGGTAACGTTTAAGAGCTAGATTTTGTAATGACAGTTGTAAAATTATTTTAAAAAAAATTGTAGAAGACTACCGTAACTGCCGCTGTTGGTCTAAAGCAAGCTTGTTGAGGTATTAAAGTGTTTGTGGTGATGTATGAAAATGTGAACTTTCTAACAATGTAGTCTAGGGCCTAATCTCTTCTGTCTGCAGTCACTGGTACATGAACTGTAGACTACCTCTACGGACCTGGCCCTGGTCCAGGTCCAACGCTAGAAGCATAGTCTAGAACTCACTACCGGTGTCAAAGAAACTTACTCAGTTCAGGCGGTGGTAATACTAATGGGAAATCCTTTGCTTTCTGGCCCTGTCACGACTGTCTAGCATTAACGGGAGTAGTAGTAGGCTCTATAGCTTCCAACACATTCACCAGTTTGTTTCTCTCTCAAGCTGCCATAACACTGCTCACAGTTTGACAAAAACAAATCTGTTGCAATTTCGCAGTTCTCGCTTGTAGCGCGTGTATCATGCTGTGCATGAAGTGTTGTCTACCGCTAACGCTTTACAGTAGTGTGCTGCTGTGTACTGTGGTCACGACGATTGCATTCGTGTGTGTGCAAAGCGTCTCTGTGTATGTTGCGCGCATCATAACAATTGGTTTTTGATGACGTCACCCCTCCTGATATAACGCATTTGTTTAATGTAGTCGCTGTTATATTCCATGGTTGTACGTAATTTACGTCATGTTATGAAAATATAACGCTTCTCATCCTTGTGACAATGGTCACGTGACTGCATTTTGACCAATCACACATTGATATCTATATAGGTCATATAATATTAACACATTATTGCCTTCACCACTGATATCTACACTGTACTCAAAAAGAAAAACAAAACAAAACAATACTTAAGCTCTTCCATGTAAGACTCCCTTTATTCGCTTGGCCATTATCTTAGAAAGCATCTTATAGTCCGTGTTCAACAAAGTAATCGGTCTATAATTCTTTATAAATAATGGATCTTTGCCATCTTTTTCAATCAGTGTTATTACGCCTTGTTTTTGAGACGTTGCTAAACAACCTTTCTCAAAAGCTTCATTAAAAACTTCAACCAATAAACTTCCTATTTGCGACCAAAATGTAAGATAAAATTCTACTGTAAATCCATCATTCCCAGGTGATTTATTCAATTTCATACTTTTTAAACACTCCCAACATTCTTCTTTAATAATTTTTCCTTCACAAAAACCCTTACACTCTAAAAAAAAAAATCGAGTGAAAATTTTCACTCTAAAAAGAGTGAATACAAATAAGAGTGAATTTCGAGTGAAATTGGAGTGAATTTTGAGTGAAAATGCTCATTTTCACTCATTTGAGAGTGACGTCAGGGATCACTCGAAGATTTTGGAGTGATCCCTGACGTCACACCCTAACCGGAGTGAAAATGAACATTTTCACTCAAAATTCACTCCAATTTCACTCGAAATTCACTCTTTTTTGTATTCACTCTTTTAAGAGTGAATATTTTCACTCGATTTTTTTAGAGAGTACTTTCATCACTTAATTGGGGAATATCTTTCCAAAATACACTTTCTCTGAAATCATCACACACTAATTCATTTTCTGAATAAAGATTTCTATAAAAATTTCTTATCAATCGCTAGTATTACATCCTTCTCTTTAATCACATCTCCCTTATCATCGCACATTTCCCGTATAACCGTTTTCTGTTTATTTGACCTGAGCAACTCAAAATACCCTTGATTCTGTTCACCCTCTTCATACCAAACCACTCTTGACCTGACTTTTAATCCATCCGTATACACATTATACAATTCTTCAATTCCGTTTTTTTTTACTCTCTATATCTTTTAAAATTCCACCACTATCAGGACACGACTGAAGATCTTTCTCCAAAATATCTATTTCATATTCCAATTGCTGTATACTTAATCTTCTCTCCTTTGATTTTTTCTTCGAAAATTTCATTGCAAATTTTCTCATTTTCATCTTTAAAGAATCCCAGAAAGAAGATTTAGTATCAAAATCCGTCAACCACTGTAATTTAATACTTTTTGTTTCTTCACTCATTCCCTGTACAAATTCCTTATCAAAACACAAACTATTATTAAATTTCCAAGAGGAATTCCCATAACTTTCATTATGTCAAATAGATTTCAATTGTAAAAAATCCCAGAATGATCAGGTACTACTGATGATATAACCTCACATGTTCTTCCTGAATTTCTCAAATCCTTTTATATAAACCATTAGTCTAAGCGACTTTGAACCAGCGGAGCGATTTGCCTAAAAGTAAATCGCTTTAACACTGGGTTCCGTTTCCGCCATATATCAATCAAATTCATTGTCTTAAAAAACCCTCTAATTCTTTACTACCACTCATTCTCAAATTAGTACTTACACCCATATAATCCAAATCTTTATTAATTACTACATTAAAATCTCCACCCCCAAAATTGACGAATAATTCATAGAATATAAATTGGACAAACAATCATTAAAATTCACAAGAAAATCAATTTGTCTATGCACCCTATCCCTTGTTGGGAAATAAACATTTCCCAAAAGCAGTTTGTAACCTAGCGAATCCCCTTTTAAAACCACAAAACGCCCTTCATCATCTTTCATAACCTGATCAATCTTAAAATTCAATCCTGGGGAGGATAACAAAATCATTACTCCCCTGCTATGATTTGACCCATGACTAAAAATGATACGTCCTCTCCATTCTCCTTCCCACTCTTCCTCAATATCAGGGGTACTGTACGTTTTCTGTAACATAACTATACCCCCTTTCTCATTCTAACCCAATCAAAAATCATCTTTCTCTTTACTTAATCCGTACTCCCCTCACATTAAATGAAATTAAATTCAGACCCGCCATGATGTATGATATACGGTATCTACGTAACCGAACGGGAAAATCTTACCTACATAATATTGATAAATCAGAGCAAATAACTCAGATCTACTACATCCAGACTTCTGAACTGTACACCAAGAAAAAAGACGGTATCCCACACACCACTTCAATTTCACACTACCACACACACAACAGAACACACACCCACTTTCATCCACTTTCACACAAACATCTTATCCGTTCGTGGATTTTAAATTTGTGCGGTGTGATGTGTTCGCATGCACTGGCTGTAGTATTCAGTGTATGTAGCTCTCCCAAGGTCCTCTCGACCGAGTCACATTCAGTCATCAATTCGAACAGAAAGGGACTATTGGCAGAACCAAACGTTACCCGAAGCATGTTTTCAATACTTCAACTTAATTGGTAAGTCTTCAAATTGAAGAAATTTTTGGATTTTAAGTTGATATAAGGCGGCAGAAAAAAAAATCGATTATCTTCAATGTAATCAAAGTCTGTACACATATACTTGAACAATCAAAACTCAGCCGACAAATATTCATTTGAACATTGATATAACACACACACACACTCACACACACATACGCACACACACACAAACACACACACACACAGACATTGTCAGTAAATAAAACGGAAAGGTAGTTCTCATTTGAACCCGACAGAGCTCGAATTCTCTTCTGTCACATCGAACAGCAACGATTTCTTGCAACATTTCATTTTGAGCTTTGACACATTATCCTCACTATGTGCATCTTTCTATTATTATCTTTCAGTTATACCAGTGGCCGAAGACATTGATTGTGACTTTGAATCCGGTCTGTGTGAATGGGAGCAGGCATACGGCGATGACTTTGACTGGACCCGTAACAGCGGACGTACCAGCTCGTATTCCACCGGACCAGATGGGGACCACACAACCGGCTGTAAGCACCTTGGTTTTGCCTTTTCCTTCATTGTATGATCCTTTATACTGTTTTGGGGAGAAGGAGATTTACAACTGACTTGTGAACTTCCCTGTTGCAATTTCTAATTGTATCCATACTTCTATCATTATTAGCGCTATCATTACTATTACAGTAGCTATTACAGTATCTGAATACGCTCTCTTATAGTCCTGACCTCTTTTCTACCTTCTATCAGAATACTGATGTAAAGGAGTGACAATTTCTTGTAGATTAAAGATAATTGCAAGAAATGATAATGTTGCGGTTGTGAAAAGTGGAAATGGGTTAAGAGCAATCAAATCAATGCGAGAATATACCGAACAAATTGCAAACTTAATGATTCATTATTCAGCCGGAAGGTATTTCCCTTGTGTAAACATGGAGTAATATTAGACATCCGCATTAGGGATTGATAACATGATGGACATATTGCCTTTTACAGGTGTGTTATAAGCTGAACATTTTCGCGGCACTTAAATTTTCCTCAAGAGTTTTTTTTTTCACAAAGTGCACAGGGCCGAGAAGAAATGTCGTCTCAAAAGGAAAGTATCTCCTTAGAGAGACTATCAAATGTTATACGCAACATTAGACGATTCAATATTTTTTTTTAATATTTCATAGTCTACATAAATGTCCTTTATTTCATTCAGTCTTGTTCGCAGCAAGTCAAATTCTGGAACTATTTTGTCGACGTGACGTCACCGCAGACAAAACTGGCGAATTCGATCCTCACTGCGCTTGTCACTTGATTGCCTTTTTGTCCAATCACCAGCCAAAAAATGTCATATAGAACAATACATTTTGTTTCAATAATGTCTGTCACAAAAGGAGAGATGTCATGATGGATACGATCTCCTCGTAGTGAGGATAATCATTTTAACGGGTTCCTCCTGCCGCTAGTTTAATTTTGAAGATCATATCACCATTCTGCCGTACCTTTAGAAAGAAAATTCTACTGCTATCCTATAAAGATCGAACACTAACTTTTCGCTTATAAAGCAGTGTCGTCATTTTTTTTTTGGACTAAACAAAAGTCAGATACCCCCCCCCCCTCCTGCCATTATGATAAGATTGATACGAATGCGAATGAAGTGAATGGATATCAATTATTAGGACAAATCCCCGCATGAAATGTAGGTCAATAACATTTAAAGGAAGGAATTTGAGCTTGAGTTTACCTTCTTTCACCATGATATTGGTCACACACTACCCATCAATGACTGTCGAAATGGCTAACCCTAACCTTAACTCCACTCCAGATTTCCATCAAATTGAATAATTGAGTAACCGCTGCATGACTTTTTCCGTCTATTGTCCATACCTCTTTCATTGACGACCATTTCGTTGCAGTAATGACGAATTTCACTGCCGTATTTCCACATTGATACATTTTGCATTCATTGAGTGATTGTCGGCTTTTAGATGTGCTGAAGGAAGTGAATTATCACTCAACCACGTCCTCGCTTACCACTTATAAATCCAAGAAAAAGATTACGTACATCTTAAACAAAGCTTGCTGTTAAAGTTTTCTCTGTAAATGAATACAATACATGTTTGTACGCTCAGTTGTTGTGCCTTTGATTCTTGATCTTGCTTTAAAGCCTTTTACATTATACATTTTTCTCCTCTTGCAGTCGGATATTACGTGTATATAGAGACAGACTCTCGAGAATATGGGGATTTCGCACGCCTGTGGAGCCCCGAGTACCAGGGTGACGGGCCCTTGTGCCTGACATTTTGGTATCATATGTATGGCGTCACTATCAACTCCCTGAATGTCTACAAGTCAGAGACAAAATGGCCAAATGCGAATGACATCTTATTGTCACTCAGTGGGGACAGGAGAAACCATTGGAGGGTAGAACAGGCAAGGTTTTGTTGTTAAACATTTTATTTTTGTTCTGCTTCATTTGACATGAAAGTAAAATTTTATGAGAAATATTACGTTTACAAATAACTCGAAGACAAACTTCGATCTGGTACTAACCGAACATGTGAAAACAATGAGCACCAACACGGATTGAATACTTTGATGTATTGTACAAGATATGGGTATAGGCCAATGTCCTAAATACATTTATAAACGGCTTCGATGTACATTGTATTTAATTTGTCATTGAAGAACATTGTCCTCAGTGAAGCCCTTCAATCAACAGAAAGAGAAACAATAAACTGTTCATTTAGAGGAACCAGCGACAATTTGTTGATATATTTTAGTGCTTGCGATGCTTAAAGGTTTCATGACATACAAATGCTTGTTGATTTGTGCTAATTCATGATAACCTCATTATCACTTTTTTTTTGGCTGTTAAGCGAATATCTAAAAACAATCCATATATTTTTAGATGATTTTTCTTCTATTTTACCTCAGATTACTTGGATATGCCCACAAAATATCCCTTCAAAACCAAGATTCTAATTGTGACCTCATCTATCGATCATTGCTAAAGTTATGATATGTTTAAGGAAAGACATGGGAACCACCTACCCCTCGAGTTCGCATGCATAACTTGCTTGTTTCTCTGATATTAATGTGACTATAACAAACAGCAAGGGAACATCAAGTTATGCTTGGTGTCGTTGTGGGCGCATTTCAATATCTTTTGTTAATCATATTAGTACTTCAGCAATGATTAGCATAATATAGATCTCAATCAGAATCTTGGTTCGGAAGGTTTTTATTTTTGGGCGTTTCTAAGTAACCTGAAGAAATCTAAGAATGCATGGAATTTTTCTAAATAGGCCTATTCGTTTCCCCGCAAAAGTGATTTTGAGCATATCGTGAATCAATACAAATCAATATGCATATGTATGGCATAAAACCTATTATTCCATGACTTGTGTTGGAAAGAGAAATATACAGACCAGTTAGTCTTTAGTTCATCTTTTTCCAAACTGTAATATAGCCGATTTCAATTCGTCTAACCCAAACCGCGCCTGAACTTAAAATATTTAAGAATGAAATGAAGGGGTGTATGTCTTACATGGAGTTGATGGGTCTGAGTCCCTCCTTTTAATCACCATGGTAATGAATAGTAGGTATGTGTGATTGCTGAATTGATATCAATTATTGCTATTTCCTCAAACAAACATTCACTAAAATTGTGAAAGACAAAAAAGGTACATACAAAGCAGTGTGATTTGTAATCACTTTGTGTATCAGACAAGCCCTACTGTAACGAACAGTCAATCTTAATTAAGGTATAGAGTGCATGCTGTTTCTTCACATAAACCCTCCAGAGCACTTGTACCGAGATAAATAGATAGAGAGCGAGAATGAGAGAGAAATAGAGAGAGGGAGAGAGAGAAAGAGAGAGATTGAACGAGAGAGAAGGAGAGAGACAGGTCGAGATTAAAACAGAATGCATGTTTAAACTACATATCTTAACTGCACTATTTTAAAGGACAAGTTCACCATCATAGACATGTGGGTTGAGTGAATGCAGCAATATTAGTAGAACACATCAGTGAGAGTTTGAGCAAAATCGGACAATCCATTTAAAAGTTTAAATTTTGAAGTTTCTGCTCAGTCACGGCTGGATGAAAAGACTACTATAGCTTGTGATGTCACATGAGTACAACGATATAAAGAAAGAATGAAGAAAATTCAACAAAATAATTTCCATTTTTCTCGCATAACAAAAGAACACTTGACTTCTCTCTTTCAGAAGGCAGGGGAAATAATCTTACCCTTAACATACATCAGTAACAAGTGGAAGAAAAGTGCACGTTATTCAAAAAGTAAAGTTTTGTGAAATTCTCTTTTTATTTGCTTTATATAGTTGTACGCATGTGACATCATACACTGTAGTACATAGGCGCCGGAAGTGGGGGGGGGGGGGGGGGGCGGCCGCCCCCAATCCAAAAAGTAGGGGGGCAAAACGCATTTTGCCCCCCCCCCAATAAATATGTATATATATGAATAAAAGAGAAAAAATATGGCTACAAACGGCAGCTTTTGGACTGTAAAATGTCAAAATTTTCAAGCTCGCTCGCTTCGCTCGCTCGCATCCAGCAGTTGAGCCCGGTGCGTCTCCCCCTTAATTTCTAAAGCAAAAAACATAGCTACGACGGCAGTTGTTGGACTCTAGAATGTCAACATTTTCAAGCTCGCTCGCTTCGTTCGCTCGCATTGAATCGTTATGCCATTCTCCTAATGTTGCTGACAGTAATTGCGAGTAGTTGCGCCCGATGCCCCCACCCCTTAATTTCCAAAGCGAAAGATAAATATAGCTACAAACGGGAGTTTGGGGACTGTAAAATGTCAAAATTTTCAAGCTCGCTCGCTTCGCTCGCTCGCATTGAATCATTATGCCACTCTCCTAATGTTGCTGCCAGTAATTGCCAGCAGTTGCGCCCGATGCCCCCTCCCCCCCTTAATTTCCAAAGCGAAAGGTATAGTTACAAACGGGAGTTTGGGGACTGTAACATGTCAAAATTTTCAAGCTCGCTCGCTTCGCTTGCTCGCATTGAATCGTTATGCCATTCTCCTACTGTTGCTGCCAATAATTGCCAGCAGTTGCGCCCGATGCGCCCCCATTTATTTCCAAAGCGAAATATAATAGCTACAATTAAAACTCCAGTTTTGGAACTGTAGAATATCAAAATTTTCAAGCTCGCTCGCTTCGCTCGCTCGCATTTTATTGTTATGCCATTCACCTTATGTTGCTGACAGTATATAATTTGTCGATCGTTTCACACCGTCATTCCATAATCCATGTAAGGAAAACTTACAATGTGCCTCAATGACTGCGTTGTTGAATGTATCACATTCCGTAATGTATTGTAGTCCCATAATTGCTCACGCACACACGCACAAGCATACAGACCGTCAAAATTACTTTATGGTTCCCCCCATGTTTCGACCCACCGTACGCCACTTTACACACACACACACACACACACACACACACATACACACACACACATACACACACACACATACACACACACACATATATATATATAATTATATATATATATATATATATATATATATATATATAATAGATGTGTGCGTGTGTGTGTGTGTGTGTGTGTGTGTATGTGTATATTGTGTAACATATGCATGGTCTAATCTTGAGCCCCCTCCAATGTTTGCCCCCCCCCCCCCCCCCCCCAATCCAAAACTGCTTCCGGCGCGCCTGCTGTAGTAGTCTTCTCTTCCAGCAGTGACTGCGCAGATACTTAAATTAGTCATAACTTTTGAACGGATTGTCTAATTTTCCTCAAACTTTCACAGATGTGTTCTACTAATATTGCTGCATTCTTTCAATCCTTATGTATATGAAGTTGGATGTGTCCTTTAAGTACAGACATTATTTCTTTCACTTCTCGACATCTCAGGAAAATGTTAAATTTCCTCGTGATAAACTGTGAGTTGTACACAGCCTCCATCACTTAAACCTTATGTTCATTCCAATTTACTGCGTCGTGTGTAAGCAGAGAAACATCACTAACTCTTGAGCCACTGGAAAAGTTGAAGGTCTATACATCGACACCTTCCTTACAAGAAAACTTCCACGTAATTGTCAATGTGGGTCCTTGTGTGTGCTTGTATGTGTATACTGCTCTGTCTTTTTTTCTATCTCTTAGGTAAATTGTCCATTCCTTTGTGTAATTTAACTCCCCCCCTTTTTTTGAGGGGATTGCATGCTACAAGCTCTGCTTTTTAGCAGTCTCTTCAATTTTCAAAAAGTTTGTTTTTGAGTTTACCATCTCTATTGATAATTTACCTGTGTCTTCATTGCATGTTATTATGTTAACTACATGGTTGTACTGATTTTGTGACGCTATTGGTAAACGTGAAAATTTCATTGTATTCCTCATTATTTTGTTGGAGATGAATAAATAAATCAATTAGACAATTTTTGATTCGTCAGCGAATGCATTCGACTACCTTTAAGCCGATAGTTTTTAATTCCTTGCAAAACATTCAATATTCCAGATCAATTTCTACGGCTACAACACGTCATTTTACATCACCATGGAAGGTGTGAGTGGGAATAGCTACACAGGTGATATCGCCTTTGATGACATTTCCATTTCCCAGGGAATCTGCCAACGAGGTAAATGGACCCATCTACATATCGCAAAATTTCAGTGTTTATTGTAATGGTTCGAATGGCTTACAGAAGAATTTCGCATGAGAGGATTGCCATTTCTTCTTCTTTTTTTTTTCAACTTACAATCAATGTCAACTAAAGATTGAAACGCATTCTAATATGTGATATTGTATTATTGTATGTGTTCATAATATTTCACATCGGCAGTGTTCTTTTTCATTTCATTTCATATTTTCTGATTTTGTATGAAAAAAAGAAAAGAATGAAGAATAATCGAATGGAGTTATTGAATCCGAGATGAATTTCACCAAATCTTTTTTTCATCGACTTTGAATTGGAGCCCTATAGATTGCTCACCTGGCTCAGTACAAAGAATTAGAGCTCACATTTCATATTTCCTTCGTTCATTTTCGAAGAAGTATAGTTTTTCTTGTTTTTGTTTTGTTTTGTTTTGCTTTTTTGCTTTTAAGTACTCCCGAGAAGTTCAAGTATTCTCTTTGTGAATCCAACTGGTAATACATAACTAAATGACCTAATAGCAACCTTGTGTTTCTTCAAAACTGATCTTCATTGATTTATTCAATTGAATAAAAGTCGAACTTGAATCAACTTTAGTCACAGTAAGAAATTATTTAGTTCCTTCTTGCGAGCTATGAAAAATTCTATGTCAGCAATCATTCAAAACAGAAATCGGACAAAGTGTGTGACTGTATTGTAAAACTATTGAAAGCTTAAATAGGATAGAAATAACATGCTGCGGGTATAAATGCAAATATTACAGTAGTTGATACAGACGTAAGGAGGAATTAAAAAGCAAACGGTTTACTTTCAAGTTCCAAAAAAATAATCCTATTGCTCTACGGACGTCCTTCAAATGGCAACAGGCTACTTTGCCCTTAATCGCCTCGTAAAGACAAGTTGTATAAATAAAATAATGGTCTCTAAGAAATTGACGAAATGCATCATGTCACATCGAAAATATGCTGATTCTCCTCCTCTTTGATTGTCAACCTTTAAAACAAGTAAGACAAAATGTTTGAATAGGGCAAGATTGGCAATGTTCTCAAATCATAAATTTAAAAAAAAATGGTTTTCCGTACATTCTCTTGCTGTATTTTAGTTGAAATCGAAAAATGTTCAAAATTGAATTTTTGCCTTGAAAAGCCAGATCATTATCATTATCATTATCATCGTTGAACTAGCTGCTGTTGAAGCCGTTTCGGGGAACAAAAAACTGTACCAACAAATTGAACTTTATAATAGAAGGATCCCGCCGCTGGAAACCCCTCCCAAGGGAGAACCCCAACACACGCACACACACACACTTACACATACATACGCACACAAACACACACAAACACACACACACACACGCACACACACACGCAGACATTATCAGCAAATAAAACGGAAAGGTCGTTCTCATTTGAACCCGACAGAGCTCGAATTCTCTTCTGGCACATCGAACAGCAAAGATTTTTTTAACATGTCATTTTGAGCCTCACCGACACATTATCATCACTCTGTGCATCTTTCTATATCATTTTAAAGTTACACCAGTGGCCGAAGACATTGATTGTGACTTTGAATCCGGTCTGTGTGAATGGGAGCAGGCATACGGCGATGACTTTGACTGGACCCGTAACAGCGGACGTACCAGCTCGTATTCCACCGGACCAGATGGGGACCACACAACCGGCTGTAAGCACCTTGGTTTTGCCTTTTCCTTCATTGTATGATCCTTTATACTGTTTTGGGGAGAAGGAGATTTACAACTGACTTGTGAACTTCCCTGTTGCAATTTCTAATTGTATCCATACTTCTATCATTATTAGCGCTATCATTACTATTACAGTAACTATTACAGTATCTGAATACGCTCTCTTATAGTCCTGACCTCTTTTCTACCTTCTATCAGAATACTGATGTAAAGGAGTGACAATTTCTTGTAGATTAAAGATAACTACAAGAAATAATAATGTTGCGTTTGTGAAAAGTGGAAGTGGGTTAAGAGCAATCAAATCAATGCGAGAAGATACCGAACAAATTGCAAACTTAATGATTCATTATTCAGCCGGAAGGTATTTCCCTTGTGAAAACATTGAGTAATATGAGACATCCGCATTAAGGGATTGATAACTTGATAGAGATATTGCCTTTTATGTGTTTTATAGGTGTAATGCGAGCTTAACATTTTCGCGGAACTTAAATTTTCCTCGAGAGTTCATTTTTTTTTTCTCCGAAGTGCACAGGGCTGAGAGGAAATTTAATGTAATCTCAAAAGGAAAGTATCTCCTTGGAGGGACTATCAGGTGTTATACGCAACACAAGACGATTCAATATTTATTATACTTTACTGTCTACATAAATGTCCTGTATTTCCCGCAGTCTTGTCGGCAACAAGTCAAATTCTGGAATTATTTTGTCGACGTGACGTCACCGCTGACAAAACTGGCGAATTCGATCCTCACTACACTCGTCACTTGATTGCCTTTTTGTCCGATCACCAAACAAAAATTTATATAGAACAATACATTTGTAATACTTTTTTGTTTCAATAACGTCTGTCACAAAAGGTAGGAAGATGTAATGAAGGATACGATCTCCTTGTAGTGAGAATAATCATTTTCAGAGGTTCCTACTGCCGCTAGTTTAATTTAGAAGACTATGTCACCATTCTGCCGTACCTTTAGAAAGGAAATTTTTACTGATATCCTATAAAAATTGAACACTAACTTTTCGCTTATAAAGCAGGGTCGTCACTTTTTTTTGGGAAGAAATCAAAGTCAGGTACCCCCCCCCCCCCTTGCCATTATGAGAAAATTGATACGCGAATGAAGTGAATGGATATCAATTATCAGGAATTGATAGGAATTGATCCCAACATGAAATGTACTAGTATTATCAATCATATTTAAAAGAAGGAGTTTAAGCTTGAGTTTACTTTCTGTCACCATGATATATGAGTCACACACTTTACCCATCAATGGCTGTTGAAATGGCTAACCCTAACCCTAACTCCACTCCAGATTTCCATCAAATTGAATAATTGAGTAACTGCTGCATGACTTTTTTTTCCGTCTATTGTCCATACCTCTTTCATTGACGACACTTTCGTTGCAGTAATGACGAATTTCACTGCCGTATTTCCACATTGACACATTTTGCATTCATTGAGTGATTGTCGGCTTTTAGCTGTGCTGAAGGAGGTGAATTATCACCCAACCACGTCCTCGCTTACCACTTATAAATCCAAGAAAAAGAATACGTTTACATCTTAAGCCAAGCTTGCTGTTATAGTCTTCCCTGTAAATGAATTGAAAACATGTTTGTACGCTCAGTTCTTGATCTTGATTTAAAGCCTTATATCATTTACATGGTATATTTTCTCCCTCCCACAGCCGGATATTACGTGTATATAGAGACAAACTCCCGTAGCTATGGGGATTTCGCACGCCTATGGAGCCCCGAGTACCAGGGTGAGGGGCCCTTGTGCCTGACATTTTGGTATCATATGTACGGCATCACTATCAACTCCCTGAATGTCTACAAGTCAGAGACAAAATGGCCAAATGCGAATGACATCTTATTGTCACTCAGTGGGGACAGGAGAAACCACTGGAGGGTAGAACAGGTAAGGTTTTGATGTTAAACATTTTATTTTTGTTCTGCTTTATTTGAAATGAAAGCAAATTTTATGAGAAATATTACGTTTTCAATTAAGTTGAAGACAAACTTTCATCTGGTAATAACCAAACATGTGAAAACAATGAGCACCAACACGGATTGAATACTTTGATGTTTTGTACAAGATATGGATGTAGGCCAATGTCCTAGATACATTCTTAAATGGCTTTGATGTATTTAATTTGTCATTGAAGAACATTGTCCTTTGTGAAGCCCTTCAATCAACAGAAAGAGAAACAATGAACTGTTAATTTAGAGGAACCAGCGAAAATTTGTTGATATATTTTAGCGCTTGCGATGCTTGAAGGTCTCATGACATATAGTCAAGGCGCTAATTCCTGTAGGGGGCTTACTTAAGGAGTTCGTTCAACCAACCCCGCAGAAAAGGTTTGACCACACAGGGTGGTAGATGGGACCTCCATGAAGCTCTAAGCTCTAAGATCAGCTCTAAGATCTGTATTTATCTACGACTGACGATAAGTCTGGTTCTGCTATGAGATACACTGTAATTAATACACTTCAACACTTCGTGAGTTTACTGAACAAAAAATGCAGCTCTTATGCTATTTATTTTTCCAACAAAACTTCATGAACAAAAAAAATATATTTTTACAATACTTTCCCACAAAAAAAACCTATTACATCTGCGTTCGTATTTACACCAAAGAAATTATAGAAACGTTCAGGAGCAATCCAATAATATAATATAATATGCTAATAAATCCTTTCCTCATGTAAACACATCCTAAATTAATCTTATAAACACATCCTAGACCCGGGTTGAATAAAATACCTGTGGTTCAATACTTTACTGTGCGCACGTGTGGTTTCTATGTATACTGTCCGACGGGAATGGGGGGGGGGGGGTGAACTAGTCTGTGCGGTAATGCAGAAGTTGCCTGGATAATCGCGATGTCGAGGATGTCGTCCGGCTGGCGGGAGTTGTCGTCGTGTCGACCGAGATGCCACCGCTTGCACCGGAGGACTACCATGGTACGGGAATTCTGTCAGGGTAGCGGGAATTGCCCTCACGCTAACCGAGATGCCGTTGAGCTAATGGTGATGCCGTCAATATGATGCCGTTGAGTTACCTGACGGTGATTCCGCCGAGCGTATTTGCTATGCCGTCGAGGTAACGATGGTTCCGTCGAGATAACGATGATTCCGTCGATGTAGTGAGGATTCCGTCGAGCGTATTAGCGATGACGTCGAGCCCAGCTCGTCAGTGTCGATCTATATGGGGATATTATAACCACCTCTCATAACATTATATATTCACAGGGTAATCTCAAACATGAACCACAGTTCAATATTTCCTTATACTTAACCAATAATGCTCCTGTATACTTCCACCATGACAAACAGACCTATATATACATACTACAGAAATAAACCATCGCCATGTATATACTCATAACTCACTTAACATATAAACATGACAAATCATCTCATATAAACTATCTCAATCAAAAACCAGCTGAACTGTGTTCTCTTAACATATATCCCTTTCTCATTATAACTAACCTTTAAATCCTTCAGCAACCAAAATTACATTTTAACTTATCACTTAACAAACTTCTAACCTCATTCACTTTAATTATGAACAACAAAACCTGGATTGTATTTTCCTGATACAACCATAGAAAAACAAAATATACTGTATCCACAAATATCGCTGTAAATTTAAACATTCCACCTATAACATTCACCTGCTGACTTGGCCTGCCTTCTTGCCAAACTAAAACAAATCCTATTTCATCATTATACAACCTTGTTATCCAATCTGACATACAACATAATCTTTACTTTACCATTATGTGACCGTGCACCTCAAAACGAACATAAAGTCGCACACACTGATTTTGCGTGAGGACTGAAAATAAGTGAAATGGGTCAACCTAGCCGAACTTGACTTTTTCATATTTTCTGAAAGAGCGGGTCTTCTTTTATATTGTGCTAAAATTTGGTACCATAAACAGACAGGAAAGTGTGTTTTTTAGCAGTTTATCTCGAACATTTTTGGTAGAATAGTGTGATTAGGAGTGTCGTTAGAATCCCTTTTTCATTTCTGAAAAACCTTGTCCACAATCTTCACTTTCAACTCTAATAACTTTTGACAGGATAATGCTACTGCTTTGAAAGTTGGCATTGATTATGGACGGAATGTGTTAATGAGGCATGCTTAATTTCAGTTTAATCTGATAACCCCTTCATTGTTGTTACTCTGGTGGTTTACTTCCTGTTTTTTGTCCCATTCATCACACAGCCAGCACGGTTTGGTAAAGATTAAGCGCTTGAATAGATACTGTACTTCAGAGCCTCTTTTCTCAGTTCACACTTTTCCTGTGTTTTTGCTTTCTTTCCAATATTTAGATAGGTTAGGAGAGTCCATTTGATTTAAGTTATACATCATTTTAAAGTTTAAAGTCTGCTCTTTCAGAATATGGTCTTAACTAAACATTCATGTCTGGCGACTTTTTGTTTGTTTTGAGGTGCAGGGTCACATATAATAGTGAACCAGCGAACATAACATAAATCTCTATATACAAAAATATATATATATATATATATATATATATATATATATAACAATAATGACGAACTCCGAATATTGCAAAAACAAATTAATACAGCTACAAAACTACTTACGTCTGATTTGGTGTTCAGACCCTGAAGTAATGGTGAGGAGGAGACTTCAGCTGTTGTCAGTGCCTGCAGCATGTCTTGCGCGTGCCCTGCCCTAATGCGTGGGGCTGCTGTGCCATGACTCTCCTGCCTGAAATGCAGCGCTGCGTTGTAGGCCGATCAGCTACCTCTCTACTCCTATCACCAGTGAGTTAGAAGAGCATGTCTTGCTCTGACAGATGTTCAGATCCAACTGATTTTTCCCTCCAAATTTACTTTCCTTGTCGCCTCTAATATAACTCCACCCTCTACTGTGCTTAAACTGGTTCCAACTAACTTTCCCCTTTTTATTACATGTCCCTTTTCTTTCCAACTAATTCCTCCTTTTGGCTTTAAACCTATCTATCCCAACTATCTCCCCCTAACTAAATACCTATTCTCTCCTACCAACTCTCCCTTTCTACATTAGCCATTCTACCCTGACTCCACTGAGCCTCCCTCTTTCTTCCACACTGTCCTTTCTCCCTAACCACTTCTCTCCACCTGGCTTGCCCGATTCTAACTTTCTATGCTGTTTACGCCTGCTGTCCCCATTTCCCACCTGATGGTTTCCCTGAACAAAGGAATCTCACACATTCCATACTCGCACTCTCAGTCACATCGTGACACACCCCCAGGTAGTATGTGATTCAAAATTGTGGTATCAATAAAATGTTATAGGCCACTTTTCATCATTATTTGTTGGAACAAACATAAAAAAGTATGCGAACGCCAAGACTACTACACGCACCACTTGCACTTACAGGAAGGTCTATATGGGACGTACAGTGCCAGTGGCAGGTGTAGTAGTCTTGACGCAGACTTTTTTTCGACCAAAAAAGGGTTTGTGCCTGCAAACTAACGGAGCTGTCACACCTTTCCGGATAAGCTACGCCGGCTTGTAACGAGTAGGGATTTTCCAGCACGCGGGAGAATTTTCTGCGGGTGGACAAGGATGTTGGCGAGTTCCGTACTTGCGTCTTACCTGCTAGACACGTGCTTTTTTTCCTGTTTACTTACGTGTATTCCGTGTGAACTGCGTGAAAGCTTCGAAACCGACCCGTTTTCAGTTACGAGAGACATACGGGGACTGCGAAGTACCTGTGTGGGAATTGCCCGCGAGGTCTGCCACTAGGGGCCTCTTACTTGTGTT
The DNA here is from genome assembly GCF_040938485.1 of Diadema antillarum. NCBI lineage: Eukaryota > Metazoa > Echinodermata > Echinoidea > Diadematoida > Diadematidae > Diadema > Diadema antillarum. The sequence continues at coordinate 1,172,065 of NW_027271066.1, forward strand.
GGCTGCGTGTACCTCTCCGAGCAAACCCCCGCGACTCACCCAGAACAAGTTTTGAGCATGCTCAAGACCTTGTCAAACAGTGCCTGGGGAAGCCTTGCGGGTTGACGTGCGGGGAAAAAAATAGCTACCCGGAGCTCCCCGCAGTTTGCCCGCACCTGGCAGTACTTTGAATATCTGGTATCTCGCTCGTAGTTGCCCAGAGGTGCGGATGGTAGTCCGATATATTTACCCGCAGCCAAGTTTTGAGCATGACCAAAACATTTCCGAGTGAGTAGCGGAGATTGCCTGCAGAGGTCCACGCAGAACACCAGTAGGAGGCCCGTAGCTGCCGCAAGTCGCAAGCAGTTGACCTGCTTGAAGTACGTAAGTTGTCCGTGGATCTATGCAAATCGAATTCCTTAATAGAAGGATTCCTTCACCAAGTTGTCAGCCCTCATTCGCCACCCATGCGCCTGACAAGCAGGTCACATGGAATGCACTTAAGACGAACGTAAGTAACACGGGTCCACCATGTAGGACGCTCGTCCAAAGCCTTGTCCACCCGCAAAAAAATAACAAAAACACACACACACACACACACACAAAAAAAAAAACAACAAAAAACAACAACAACAATTGTCCTGCGTAGCTTGCCCGGAAAGGTGTGTCAGGGCCTAAACTTGACTGCGGGTAAATAGGAGTTGCGTGCGCAACTCCGGGTAACTTCGGGCAAGATTCATACCAGGTACTGTCATGTGCGGGTTATCTGCGGTGACTTCCGTGTAGCAAAAATAAAACCTTATTGTTCTTCGCAAGTCGCACGCAAGGCTTGCCCGAAAATGTGTGACAGTACGGTCTTTCCTTTTCATGCCAAGTGGTAGGTGACGCTGGTCGCTATCATTTTAAGTAGATTGTTAAGAAGCAGATGTGGGAATATTGAACAGAAAATATCTTTCAAAAAGAGATGAAAGCTTGAAATTTGACATCAATTTTCCAATGTGTCATATTTTAAGACAAAAATAACATCCACACATAATTCAAGATAGGAGCCATTTTTCAAAGTTGTCGTTAATGTGTTACGAAAAAGTTAATTCTCAACCTATAATTTGATAAAATTGTCATTTATTAAATAGTTTTACTGTCTATTCATTTGTCTTTATACGCATTCGAACAATATTATACTAATGAAAATCATATTGAGGATCCCCTTCACTTTTTTTTCTTGAATGTTACAATAAAAATCCATTCCAATTTACTGCGTCGTGAAAGTCACATATATCATCCAGGGGACTTGTACCCAGATAGAGATCGAAAGGAAGATATAAGAAGGGGAGATAGATAGATAGGTAGATAAAGAAAGAGAGAGAAAGAGAGAGATTAAAACAGAAGACATGTTTAAACTATAGATCTTAACAGCATTGAAGTACAGACATTGTCACTTGATTGTTGCCAATTGAATATCGACTAAACAATTTAGTGAAGTTTGTTCAATATCGCAAAAAAAAAACAACAACCTGTCAATTATGAACTTAAGTACAAAAGACGGGCACAACTTCGAAGAATCAAACCAGTCAAACTTTGGATAAGTTTCAAACAGTCAATTAACTTGCCTTTTAATATACCTTTCCCCTCAAATATTCAAAAACATGTACCATAAATACAATAATCACAGTCAAATGTACTATTTTGGTTTACAACATAGACCGTATTTTCATTATAAATTTGATGGTTTTACGGTTTTGCAACAGTTTCAATATTCAAAAATCTTGCAATATATTTTGGGTTAGCTTGACCTAAAACCCTAAGGTGCACCAATAAAATGATACCGACTTTACATGGGGGCGGAAATGTACAGCTCCGCGATGGGGGAGATCACGCGTGAGTAATCGTGGTGATAGAGTTCGTCGGCGAGTCGTAATCAATGACGAGGTCGTTGTCGGAGATAAGCGAGGTCGCTCGAGACCAATTTGCCGAAAGCGTGGAGTTCGAGGAGTTAGAGTGACCCTTCGGCATGAACGGACGTGGTTAGACATCGCTCCGTATTCCATCGTTTTTGTGAAGCAAAATATCAGATATACATGTTTGATCGGCTCATGCATCTTTCTCCGACTTCAACGAGACAAAATGTATGGTAGTATTTATCCAGTTTGCATGTTATTGCTATCGGAACTCACTTTTTGCTTCGCTATTTGAATATCTCTCATCGCGCAAAATTTATGTGATAGTCCCACGTGTTGCAGTGACTGTGTTCCTGTATTCGTGTACGCAATATACATAAGTACCATGACGAAAACTCGACGGGGACAGTCCGAGGATTCTGCTACTAACCTAACCAAGGACATTCGGGAAGAGGTATCGAAGGCAATAGAAGACAACAGTGAGCTTCTAGATACCCTAGTAAGCAAGATAAAGGCGTCATTGATTGAAGAAATCACGTCTCTCATCACGCAAAAAGTGGCAGACAGCATCAAGGAGCGATTAGACTTCGAATTAGCTGAGAGAGATGATATGATTGCAAAGCTACAGAAGGATATCGACAGTTTGAAAGACAAGCAGGATGACGCTGAACAATATTCGAGGAGAAATTGTCTCATCCTGCATGGAATTTCAGAAAAGGACGACGAAAACACGGATGTGCTCGTGAGGAAACTCTGCGAGGAAAAGCTAGATGTCAAGCTCGAGGAACATGACATCGACAGATCTCACAGGCTTGGAGCTAAAGCGGGGAAAACAAAAGGAATCATCGTCAAATTCACGAAATATACAGTGCGTGATCGAGTGTATCAAGCTCGTAAAAAGTTGAGGAACCTAGATGGAGCCCAAATCTACATCCAGGAGAGTTTGACAAAGGTGAGAGGGGATCTTTTCTGGGAAGCAAAATCGAAATACAAACAGGTTGTGAAGAACATTTGGACTCAAGATGGCCGAATCCAGGTACGAACGAACGATGATCGCCGTGTAACCCTCGTCACAAAAGCCGACCTCGAAAAGCTCGAAAAGCTGAATGGATGACTTTCGCACAATTCCTATCTTCCATTGTAAGCGTTGCGCGACGTTCTGGTACCCCGTTGTTGTAAGCTTACTACAAGAAGATTATACCCTTTTCATTATCTGCTAAGTAATTCATACCAAATTGCCTATTACTACCGACGACAATTTATACTTAACCTATAGTGTGTACGGCCATTATTTGCCACACATGTCTCTCCTTTTTCTTCCAAAAAGCTTTCCCCCCTTTTTGTTCCACTTAATAGCAACAAGTCAACAACTTTGTGTCAATTTGACGTAACCAAAAATGATTGGTGTCTTACTGACAAAAGCTATTGCATGTACATACAAGTCTTGCAAACTACTCAATATAATCTATTGCTCGATTTTTGTTCAAGCTAAAGATGTGAGTAATTGTACTATATACGGTCGAAGTAGACGTGCAAGCCCATTTCTGCTCTGCTTAATAGCAAGAGGTCAATACCCCATGTGTATCAATCTGTGTTATAGATAATACATTGTACATGGTTTTGTTGTTTTTCGTTCTGACAAAGCTATTGACTATAGTACATGTCTTGCAGACTTCTCAATACAATCTATTCGCCCAATTTTGTTCAAGCAAAATTTATGTGTTAATTTTCAATTTACGGCTGAACTATACGTGCTCTGCTTAATAGCAAGAGGTCATTACTCCACGTGTGTCAATCTATGTTACAATTAATACATGGTTTTGTTGTTTCATACTGACATAGCTATTGACCGTACATGTTATGCAGACTACTTCATACAATCTATTTCCCTTTTTTTTCAAGCAAAATTTTTGTGTTAGTTTATTATATACGGTTGAATTAGACGTGTAAGCCTATTTCTGCTCTGCTCAATAGCAAGAGGTCAATACCCCATGCGTGTCAACTTGTGATATAGATAATACATTGTTTTGTTGTTTTGTTCTGACAAAGCTATTACCGTGTCTGTCTTACAGACTATTCAATACAATCTATTGCCCGATTTTGTTCAAGCAAAATTTGTGTGTTGATTTACTATGGTTGAATTAGACGTGTAAGCCTGTTTCTATATACTCTGCTTAATGACAAGAGGTCAATACCCCATGTGTATCAACTTGTGATATAGATAACACGTGGTTTGTCTTCTCGTACTAATCAAAGTTATGGCAGTGCATGTCTTGCAGACTACTCAATACAATATATTGCCCGATTTGTTCAAGCAAAATTTGTGTGTTAGTTTACAATATACGGTTGAATTATGCGTTAGTTTATGGACAATATACAGTCGAATTAGACGTGTAAGTCTATTTCTCCTCCGCTTTTATATAGCAAGGGGTCAACAACCTTTGTAACAACGTGTTGTCATTAGATAATGCCCGGTTTCGCTGAATGTGCATGCCTTGCAGGCCAGCAATTCGGCCTACTCGCCCATTTCTGTTTCAGCCAAATGTGTGTAAGCCTATGTATACGTTAGAGATAGTCGCACATCATGTTTTAAGCAATCATTTATTGAGACACAAAATAATATTCACGCTTCACTAAAGCGATGTGACTTTCTGACTACATTGTAACTGTTTTGTATATTGATATTATCAACTTATCACTTTTTTTTTCTCGAAAGTAATAACTTTGTGAACATAATCAATTTTTCTGTGTCAGTTTTTTTTCTCCCTTTTACGCTTTATACTTTCTTACTTATCTTTTTTTTTAGTGTGTGTATGAGTTTCCCCTCGTATTGTCTCATGGTTATCAACTTTCCCTGTGTTTTATGCAAATGTGCTGTCAAAACAGGTCAAAAGGGTCTCTTGTGCATATCTTGTAACCAATGGGTACATGTCTCGTGTGCTAGTGTACCACTGCATTTATACAATGATGCTTCTCATCAGTTCGCTGGATGGGAATGCCCAAAGTGTATCATGAAACTTTTACCATTCTATGAATCAGATATCGAAAATCATAGTGAACAAAATGATGTAATCAACGTTAATTCAGAAGGACAAACCGATGCTCAATCCCTACCCAATTCAGCCGAAACTATGGTGTATAACAAGCTCTCGGTTAAAGGTTTGAAATTTGTTCAATTGAATATTGTTAGCCTGACGAGACACATCGATGAGATACGAACAATCTTATATCATAACGACATACATGTTCTCGCTCTTAATGAGACAAGACTTGATAATTCAATTTATGATAGTGAAATTGAGATTCCTCATTATAACATAGTTCGTAAAGATCGCAACAGGTCTGGTGGCGGTGTATCATTTTATGTACATAACAGTTTAGAATTTGATTTATTGAATGAATCTCCTATTTCTGATTTGGAAGCCATTCCTATTCTTTTACGCATCAAAAATTCCAAACCTATATTACTAACAAATTGGTATCGACCTCCGAACTCTAAGTGTGATGTTTTAGATCAATATGAACAATTCTTAGAATTTACCGAAAGCATCAATTGTCATCTGATTGTTATGGGAGATATAAATCTCGACATTAGTAAAGAGGTAGATGACTATGTTGTGAATCGATACAAACAGATTAATAGTATTTATTCTTTGCATTTCGTCAATTACAGCGAATGTACCAGAATAACAAACAAAACAGCTTCTTTAATAGATCATATGCTAACAAATAGCATTGAGATGATCAAATCGCATGGTGTTATACACAATGGAGTAAGTGATCACTCAATGAGCTACCTAATCTGGAAAGCTCATCAGGTTCATTCAGGTGTGAAATATGTTACATACAAAAAAACCAAAGATGTAGATATAGATATATTCAAGGCTGATCTCTCAAAACAGAACTGGGTGGAAGTTGAAGAGGAGGATTGTATTGATAAATATACTGGAAAATTTGAAAAATTATTATTTGAAGTTGTTGATAAGCATATGCCCGTAAAAACCAAGAGAGTTCGGAAAACTCAATCACCATGGTTAAATGAAACAATTTTTAAATTAATGAAGGAAAGAGATCTATTAAAAAGGAAAGCAATAAAAACCAAAGATGAGAGTATCTGGATAGAATATCGTAAATCAAAAAATAAAGTAACATTTTTTATTATGAAGTCTAAACGCAAATATTTTACGGAACAATTAACTAAAGATCAAAGTTATAGTAACTCATGGAAAACATTATCATCAGTATTACCCAAAAAATGTTCTTCCTCTCAGCCTCCACCCAGTCAGTGTCAAAGTATGGCAAACGAATTTAATCACCATTTTGCCAATGTTGCAACCAGTTTGATTTCTGAATCAGCTGATACTGTAGTAGAACCTGTAGACAGAATTTGTACTGATACTGCCACTTGCGAACCATGTGTGCAATATCCATTAACGTTTTCTACTGTAAGTGAAAGTGAAGTTTCAAAGGAAATAGAACAATTAGAAAATAAGAAGTCAGTCGGATTAGATGGAATATCAGTAAAGATCCTAAAAATGTCAAAGGATGCAATTGTTCGACCAATAACTTTTTTGATTAATAAATCTATAACCCAAGGAAAAGTTCCAAATAAATGGAAGATAGCAAAAATCATTCCTCTACATAAAAAGGGTGATAGATTGATTCCAAATAATTACAGACCAATTTCTATTTTATCGTGTTTATCAAAAATTCTTGAAAAGATTATACAAAAACAATTACTTCAACATTTAAGTAGAAATTATATACTCATAATGGAACAATCCGGATTTCGGCCAAAACATTCAACCTCCACGGCACTGATTAAAGTAACCGATGAATGGTTGAAGTCTTTGGAAAACGGATTATACACTGGTGCAGTTTTTGTAGATTTGCAAAAAGCTTTTGATATGATCAACCCTAAATGTCTGCTGCATAAACTTTTCACAGTAGGTATTAACGGCCCCACCCTTAAATGGTTTGAAAATTACTTATCTGACAGAAAAATAGTAACTAGTATAGGAAATTGTACCTCTGAAGAACTGGATATTAAGCTCGGTGTGCCACAGGGATCGATATTGGGTCCATTGTTGTTTATCATATTTATTAATGACTTACCTTCCACATTTGATTCATGTAATGTGCATTTATATGCGGATGACACTGTTATTTATTTTTCTCACAAAGACCCACAAAAAGTACAAACAATATTGAATAAGGAACTATTTGTATTAGATAGTTGGATGTCTAAGAACAAATTGAAAAATTAATTATGATAAAACTGTGAGTATGTTAATTGGTAATCGATATATGTTGAAAAGATATAATAGTTTGGATTTAAGTATAAAAGGATATGAAATTAATCAGGTTAAAAGTTTGAAGTATTTAGGATTGTACATTGATGATGAACTCAGATGGGACGTTCATGTAAATTATCTGTGTGAAAAAGTAGGCCGTATGATTTACTTCCTTCGTCGTTTGACATATTTCATAAACAGAAATTCTTTGAATTTGATATATCGCAATGTTATTCTTCCTCATTTGGATTATGCAAATGTTATTTGGGAGTCTTCTTGTGAAAAACATATAAATCAATTGCAAAAACTGCAAAATAGAGCAGGGAGAATTATTCTGAAGGTCAATCCTAAATTACAGTTTTCTGTCAGGTTAATACATGATATATTACAGTGGGAAACGTTAAAATCCCGTCAAAAATTTCATGTCGGAGTAATGATTTTCAAGATTTTAAATGATTTAACACCTACCTATTATATTTTATTCCCCCAAACCCTACCAATTTCGGTACTATAGCCTCAGCCTTCCAAAACCTCGGACAAACTTCTGCAAACGTGCATTTTTCTACAGGGGAGCCAAACGATATAACAGCCTTCCTCATGCTGTCCGTGACTGCAAGTCACTGAAGGATTTTAAACGGTCCCTTTTTGAATTGGTTTAATTTCATCTGCGTAAACATATATATATATATATATATATATATATATATATATACTTTTGCCTGATACACGAGAAATGTATCTACACTTTTCAATAAAGCGTACTTTGCCCTGAGATTTTGTATGATTATTGCATTATAAGTTTTCTTGAGACTACAAATGTATTATAATGTTGTATTTATATAATTATGTAATCTTCTACTCTTTTTTTTTTCTTTTCCACAACCCTTTATAACTGGTCCCCATGGAAGACCAGCGGCACCAGAAAAGTGCAGCTGATTATGGGCTATCCAGCCGTTATCTCTCTATATAATCCTACTGTACATTCTATTTCCTCATTTTTTTTTTTTTTGGTATATCGATGATGTGTCATATTATTCATTTGCTATGTATGTATGCTTCATTTTTATGCATGATGTATCATTTTCCCTGTACCTCATATGTTGTCTTTTATATCTGTATGTATGTTTATGACGGAAATAAAACAAACAAACAAACAAACAGTCTTTGCCAATGGCCGGCGTCTACGAAGAAGACATGGAGCTTACTTAGCCCAGCTAAGTTTGTAGTAAGACGAGGAACGGGATGACTGTACAAAAATATACCAAAATGCTTTCTAGGAAGTGTTCGTAACATTATCATATACAATTACTGTTGCTTTAAAAGAAAACTGATTAACCATCACTATATAATTATAAACACTTCACTTTACGGTCATTTAATGTGTCTGTATAACAATTGTTTTTTTTTTTTGAAAGGCACTTGCCAAATACGAGCGTAAAAAGTGGACTCGATCTGAAGTGTCAATTTACACAAAAAGCGGACACATTTTACAGTGTCACATAACATAGAAACTATTGTTTACTCCGATTATATTCAATTGGTACATGCAGAAAAAACCTTATGAGTACAACCGTATAAACAAATGCAACACTATACGATAATACTTATACGGAGCAATTAATGTCCTTTTGTCTTATCACCAAATGAAAATGATAATTTCATCTGCCATATTTCCAGAGCTCTGTACAAAAGACTAACAGACGTTTTAACAAAAAATGTAGTAGCACTTATCAACAACACTATTGTACTTGCTTTCAATGCGCTATCCAAAATTCATACCAGTTTGAAATTATAACTGTTACATCTACTGCAATGTGACAAAGGTTTTTGAGCATTAAAACTTTTTGTGCTATCAAATTACACACTCTATATCATTACAGCCGCTTAACAAATACATAAAATGTCAACTTACGGAAATCTCTGTGGTCTTGGGTTTGGAGATGTGCTTTGGTGTGCTGTGGCAGCCACAAGGAAGTCCCGAAATTGCAAGTCTGACAATTACTTGCTAGTGGGGGGGGGGGATCCAAGTCGAGGCTTTTTCACACCCAGAATCCACACACATCCAGTCACACCACTGTGAGGATAAAGAGCTCAACCTCTCAACTCAAAGGTTCAATATGGAGTGCACCGATTTTCCCTCACACAACTCTCTCCTAAACACAGAACTGCACACACCCAAAAAAACTTAACCAATTATCTCCTACCCTGCCAAGTAACCTAGCAACTGAAAAACAATTTAATTACCACATTCCTATGCCTATATAAACTGTACACAACCCCAGCACAGCTAGCTAAAACACCTGACTGAGGCTTTGCTAAATTTTGCCAAGCGCGGAGACCTACTACAGCACTAGGCTGAACAAAAGAGAATGCAAATGAGTATGCCGTGCCAGAGTGAGCTTAGGGAACAGGGTGACAGACATTACTTCTTTCACTTCTCTAAATCTAGGAAAAATTTCAAATTTCCTTGAGATCAGCTGTGAGTTGTACACACATAATAATGATAATAATAATAATAATAATAATAATAATAATAATAATAATAATAACAATAAGGTCTTATTTACCCAGGGTAGCCTCTTCAGTGTTACCACTGCTCTACCAGAGGGCCCTGTCATTATTATTACCCCAGCGTTGCCAGGTACCCATTTATACACCTGGGTCGAGAGGGATCCTCTCTAAAAAAAAAAAAATCGAGTGAAAATTTTCACTCTAAAAAGAGTGAATACAAAAAAGAGTGAATTTCGAGTGAAATTGGTGTGAATTTTGAGTGAAAATGCTCATTTTCACTCATTTTGGAGTGACGTCAGGGATCACTCGAAGAGTCTTAACCACTATGCCACAGCGCCCTCACATACTCCATCACTTAACCATTTTAATTTATCACTAACTCTTGAGACATTAAAAAAGTTGAACGTCTTTACATCGACATCTTTCGTACAAGAGAACTTCCTCGTAATTGTCAATGTGGGTCCTTGCGTGTGCATGTATGTGTGTACTACTCTGTCCTTTTTCTATCTCTTAGGCAAATTGTCCTTTCTTTTGTGTAATTTAACCTTTACCACTAGTTTTGTTTTTTTTTTTGGAGGGGATTGCAGACTACAAGCTCTGCTTTTTAGCAGTCCCTTCAATGTCCAACAAGTTTGTTTCTGAGTTAACCAACTCTATTGATAATTTACCTGTGTCTTCATTACATGTTATTATGTTAATCACATGGTTGTACTGATTTTGTGACGTTATTGGTATCCGCGAACATTCATTGTATTTCTCACTATTTTGTTGGAGATGAAATAAATCAATTGTGACCGTGCACCTCACAACGAACAAAAAGTCGCACACACTGATTTTGCGTGAGGACAGAAAATAAGTGAAACGGGTCAACTTAGCCGAACTTGACTTTTTCATAATTTCTGAAAGAGCGGGTCTTCTTTTACATTATGCGACTTTTTGTTTGTTTTGAGGTGCAGGGTAAGAATTAGACAATTTTTGATTCGTCAGTGAATGCATTCGACTACCTTGTAAGCCGAAACTTTTTAATCTCCTTGCCAAATTTTCAATATTCCAGATCAATTTCTACGGCTACAACACGTCATTTTACATCACCATGGAAGGTGTGAGTGGGAATGGCTACACAGGTGATATCGCCTTTGATGACATTTCCATTTCCCAAGGAATCTGCCAACGAGGTAAATGTACCTATGTACATCTCGCAAAATTTAAGTGATTATTGTAGAGGTTTGAATGGCTCAAGAAAAACTTAGCATGAGAGGATTGCCCTTTCTTCTTCGTTTTCTTTTTTCTTTAATTTACCAATCAATGTCAACTAAAGATTGAAACCCATTTAAATATATAATATTGTGCTATTGTATGTGTTCATAATATTTTACATCAGTAGTGCTCTGTTTCATTTCATTTCATAGTTTCTGATTTTGTATGAAAAAAAAGAGAAAAGAATTAAGAATATCAAATAGAGTCATTGAATCCAAGTGAATTCAATCGAGTTTTTTTTTTCCATCATCATTTTCGAAGAAAAAGATTTTTTTCTTGTTTTATTTTGTTTTTTTTTTGCTGTAATGAACTCCCGAGAAGTTCAAGTATTCTCTTTGTGAATCGAATTGACAATACATAACTAAATGGCCTAATAGCAACCTTGTGTTTTTCAAAACTGATCTACAATGATTTATGCAATTGAATAAAAGTCGAGCTTGAATCAACTTTAGTCACAGTAAGAAATTATTTCGTTCGCTCTTGCGAGCTATGAAAATTCTATGTCAGCAATCATTCAGAACAGGAATCTGGCAAAGTGTGTGACGGTAATGTATAACTATTGAAAGCTTAAATGGAATAGAAATAACATGCTGAGGGTATAAATACAAATAGTACAGTAGTTGATACAGACGTAAGAAGGAATTAAAAAGTGAACCCCTCCCCGCCATCGAGAACCCAAACACACGCACACACACACACACAAACACACTTACACATACATACACATACACACACACGCTTAAATGGAAAGCTTAAAAAATGGAATAGAAATAACATGCTGAGGGTATAAATACAAATAGTACAGTAGTTGATACAGACGTAAGAAGGAATTAAAAAGTGAACCCCTCCCCGCCATCGAGAACCCAAACACACGCACACACACACACACACACACACACACACACTTACACATACATACACATACACACACACGCAGACATTATCAGTACATAAAACGCAAAGGTCGTTCTCATTTGAACCCGACAGAGCTCGCATTCTGTTCTAGCACATCGAACACCAAAGATTTTTTTCAACATTTCATTTTGAGCTTCACCGACACATAATTCTCACTCTATGCATCTTTCTATATCATTTTAACTTAAGTTACACCTGTGGCCGAAGACATTGATTGTGACTTTGAATCCGGTCTGTGTGAATGGGAGCAGGCATACGGCGATGACTTTGACTGGACCCGTAACAGCGGACGTACCAGCTCGTCTTCCACCGGACCAGATGGGGACCACACAACCGGCTGTAAGCACCTTGGTTTTGCCTTTTCCTTAATTGTATGATCCTTTATACTGTTTTGTGGGAGAAGGAGATTTACAACTCTCTTTTGAACTTCCCTGTTGCAATTTCTAGTTGTGTTAATACTTCTATGACTATTAGCACTATCATTACTATCTGAATACGCATTCTTATAGTCCAGACTTCTTTTCTACCTTCTATCAGAATACTGATGTAAAGGAGTGACATTTATTTTCTTGTATATTAAAGATAACTAAAAGAAATAATAATGTTGCGGTTGTGAAAAGTGGAATTTAAGAGCAATCAAATCAATGCGAGAAGATACCGAACAAATTGCAAAGTTAATGATTCATTATTCAGCAGGAGGGTATTTCCCTTGTGTAAACATTGAGTAGTATTTAGACAAAAATTCTCGTTATGGCTGCCTAATGTGTGTTTGTGTGTCAAAATCTGCTCTCCAAATATCTCCTGAAATGCATGTGTGAAAGGACTTTTTCTGCAAACTGTGACTATATCTTGGATATAGAAGCATTCAGCACCTTGTGAGTAGGCCTATGTAGATATTGTGTAATTCATCCCTCAAATGGAGTAGTTCTGGAACTGAAATCTTTGACTCGAGAGCTCCATGAATCAACTTTGACTGTGTTGGTCCCACATATTGACACTTCTGTGACAGTTCAGCCCTCTACACTGTATCTGCCTGGCTGCCAGTCCTCTCAATCTTCATTGCCAGGGTCAATCTAGAAGGTGAGAACAATTTACACTAATCCTGTTGCCTATTGTCCAGACACAATGGCCACTACCGCTGGAGGACCCAGCACAAGACAATCTGCAGCTGTGACAGCTCAGCTCACTCCTGAAATCCATTGTACGCGAGGCCATGGAAGAAAAAATGGGAGAACTGATGAAAACAATCCAGGTTGTTCAGGGTGAGGTGCTGGACCTGCAACAAAAACTTCACATGAAAGAAAAAGAGATCACTGGATTGAACAAAACTGTGACGACCCTCAGTGGTGAGCTGCAGAAAGTCAACAACACGGTCAATGACCTCGAGCAGTACTCTCGACGTTCCTGCATTCGAATCTTCGGTGTGGAGGAGAGGCCTGGCGAAGAAACTGAGGCCACTGCAGCAGACATCATCCGTGATCGGCTTGGTATCACCTTGACGCCAGGAGATGTAGATCGCTGCCACCGCACTGGAAAATCACCAAAGTCAACGACAACACCAAACGCCCGGGAACAAACAAGACACCATCGATCAATCATCATGAAGCTATTGGCCTACAAAAAGCGACATGAAATACTTTCGAACAGGAGGAAGCTGAAGGGATCTGGAATTTCCATTGTGGAGGATCTGACAGTCAAAAACCAAGCACTCCTGGCAAAAACTCGAGAGAACAGAAAGGTTCTGGCAGCGCGGACAGTAGATGGCAAGGTCATCGCCCTTCTGCCTGCTAGTGGTGGAAAAACTGTGAAAAAGATGATACGAAGTGAAGATGACCTCATTCTGTAGATGTAATCTGCCAATACTCTTGTTACACTTCCTCAGAGAGCGTATTGTTTGTATGTATTCTGGGCTACTTCCATGTTTTAAGCCACATTTTCGTGTACAGATTGTATTGTTTATTTCTTTTCTGGTATTGGTTTATTTCTTTGTTCAGTGAATGTGTGTGTGTGTGTGTGTGTGTGCATTGCAGTACTTCTACTCAGTCATGGCTGTGTATATCTTGTGCTTCAGAAATTTTACCATTTAATCACATATGTGATGACAACGAATTCAAATTTACCCTTTATCAGTACTTTCATTTGTCAAAAAATATAGATATATCAAAATTTTATTCACTTGTAATAAATCCTTTTGAAATAAATTCAGTGAGTTTTGATAATGAATATCGTATGATACAGATACTAAAGATGGACAATCAAATATTAGCAAGGTTTAAATGTCAATATATGTTTGATGAAGATTTCCGTTCCAGATTTTCTTATGAGCAATCAGATTTTTCAGTTTTTCACTTAAATGTGAGAAGTCTCACAAAAATTTTTGATCAGTTTAATGTGATGCTTTCATTACTTGATTATAGTTTCAGTGTTATAGCACTCTCTGAAATTTGGTTTAACGAAAATACAAATGTTAAATTTTATAATATTGATAATCATTCTTTGTTTTATAAGTTTAGAACTCAGAAGGCTGGCGGTGGAGTTGCTATGTATATCCGCAATGATTCGCAATGATTATCAACATATATTACGCAAGGATTTATCATGTATTACACCAGATTATGAAATGCTTTTTATTGAAATAGTCATCAAGAAAAAGTCTGTAATTGTAGCATGTATTTACAGACCACCAAATACTGATATATCATCTTTTTCTGACAAAATGCATAAGGTATTAGAAAAATTGGAATGTGTAAAGAAAGATATTTACTTCACAGGAGATTTCAATATCGATTTATTAAAATCTGGCATGCATAATAAAACAAAAGATTTTTTTGGATATGATGTATTCGTTTAATTTATACCCTTTGATTACAAAACCAACTCGTGTATCTACCAAACATGCTTCTTTGATTGATAATATTTATACAAATGTTTTGTTGAATTATCAGTTCCAGACTGGTATCATCTATGACGATCTTTCCGATCATTTTCCAGTCTTTTGTATATTTAAAACAAAATGTATGACTGTGAATGATAAAGGAAAAAAATATATTAGGAAAAGATGTATAACAAATGAAAATATATCATTATTCAAACAAAAATTGATATTAATTGATTGGTCAAATGTTTGTAACCAGAATGGGGTAAATGAAAGTTATGATATCTTTTTTGAAATGTTTTCCTCTGTATTTAATAGTTGTTTTCCACTGCGGTCTATTCCTTTAAATACTAGCCCACGTTGTAGAAAGCCTTGGATTACAAAAGGTATATTGAAATCTATAAATGAAAAGAATAAGTTGTATAAATTGAGTTTGAAGAAGCCAAGTGTTATATATTTTGAGAATTACAAGAACTACAGAAATAGACTTACAAACATTATACGATATTCAAAATATAGATATTATACTGATAAGTTTTCTTCTTTAAAATGTGTTATGAAGAAAACATGGCAATGTATAAATGATGTACTTGGAAGGAAGGAAGATGACTCACTACCTCAATGTATGTATCATGATGATGTGAAGCTTTCATCTAGACAGGATATTGTGCAACAGTTAAATTCTTATTTTGTTAATGTTGGGGCAAAACTCTCATCGTCAGTACCGAACACTTCGCGTGATTTTACTGATTATTTTTCATATCAAAACAGTAACTCTTTTTTCTGTACACCAGTATCTACTCATGAAATAGTAGATATATCTCTATCTATTTAAAGTTCAAAGGCAAGCGGTCCTGATGATATTGCGCCAAGAATTATAAAAGAATGCAATCATTGTTTTGTTGAACCTCTTTGTTATATTTATAATTTATCTTTGCAGTTTGGTGTTGTCCCTGATAATCTTAAAATAGCTAAAATTGTTCCGTTATTTAAGAAGGATAATCCAGAATGTATTGAAAATTATAGGCCGGTTGCAATTCTTTCCATTTTTGCTAAAGTTTTGGAAAGATTAATGTACAATCGCCTTTCTAATTTTTTAACCAAAAATAATATATTGATACCAGAACAATTTGGATTTCGAAAATATTTCTCTACATGTTCTAGCGTAATATCCTTCACAGATTATATTTTGCAGAAAATTGATGATGGTAATTATTGTTGTGGAGTCTTCATGGATTTGTCAAAAGCATTTGACACCATCGACCACACGATTCTACTTAAGAAATTGTATTTATATGGAGTGAGAGGTGTACAGTTACAGTGGTTTGAAAATTATTTGTCCAATAGAAAACAGTATGTGATGGTCGATGGTGTCAGATCCTCTTATCTCTCTGTAAATATTGGTGTACCACAAGGTTCTGTTTTGGGTCCTCTGCTTTTTCTTATTTATGTTAATGATATAGTAAATTGTTCTCGTGTATTTAAGTTTTCGCTTTTTGCTGATGATACAGTGGTTATGTTTTCACATAAGAATATTGCTTTATTGATAAGGACAGTGAATACACAACTTCAATTATTAAATGAATGGTTCAAAAGTAACAAGTTATTTTTGAATTATAATAAAACAAAATATGTTATTGTTCATTCTATGACTAAAAAAGTATCGTTGACTAGTGATACTTTAATGATAGATAATAATGTTATTGAAAGAACTGAATCAATATCTTTTCTAGGTATACTTATCAGTGAATCCCTCAGTTGGAAACTTCACCCAATGTTTCTTCAAAAATCTCACGGACCGTTGGGATTTTATCAAAACTCAAACATTTTTTACCAAGAAAAATATTGATTATTATTTATAACTCTATTGTGTTGCCACATTTAAATTACTGTAATAAAATTTGGGGAAAAACATATCATGTACATAATTATTAATAAGCTTGTTCTTCTTCAAAAACGAACAATACGTTTTATAAGTAATGCCCCATATTATAGCCCCAGTCTGCCATTGTTTATTAAATTACAGATTTTGCCATTGCATGAACTTGTCAGATTGAATATCCTTATCTTTATGTTTGAATATCATAGAGGAATGCTCCCTTCTGTATTTGATAATAATTATGTTTCTAACAAATTCTTATTTTCATAATTATGTATTCCACTCGTTCCCGAAGTAATTTACGGTATCCCTTTACTCGTTTGACTGTACGATCCCACTCTATTAGGTTCACAGGTGTAAGTGAATGGAATTCAATAAGTACTGCTTTGAAATGCAGTCAATGCAGTCAAGTACTGCTTTGAAATGCAGTGAAATGCAGACAGTCAAATTCTGGAACTATTTTGTCGACATGACGTCACCGCTGACAAAACTGGCGAATTCGATCCTCGCTGCATATAGACCAATACATTTGTATTTGTTTCAATAATGTCAGTCACATAAGGTAGGGAGATGACATGGAGGATACGATCTCCATGTAGTGAGAATAATCATTTTTACAGGTTCCTACTGCCGCTAGTTTAATATAGAAGACCTTGTCACCATTCTGCCGTACTTTTAGAAAGAAAATTTTACTGGTATCCTATAAAAATCGAACACTAACTTGTAGCTTATAAAGCAGGGTCATCACTTTTTTTGAAGAAATCAAAGTCAGGTACCCCTCCCCCCTTGCCATTAATATGAGAAAATTGATACGCGAATGAAGTGAATGGATATCAATAATTAGGAATTGATAAGAATTGATACCAACATGAAATGTAGGAATATCATCAATCATATTTAAAGGAAGGAGTTTAAGCTTAAGTTTACTTTCTTTCACCATGATAGATTTATATTGTTTTGAAAGGAGGGATAGAGATGAAAAAGGTGGAGGAGTTGGTTGTTTTATAAAAGCTAGCATTTCATATGTAAGAAAAAGTGATCTCGAAGACAGTGAGCTAGAAATTATGTGGCTTGAAATTAGACTACAAAATCACAATTCAATGTTACTTGGTATTGTGTATCGTCAGCCAAACAATGGTAAAACATTTTTTTAATCGTTTTGAATTAAATCTAGAAAATGTTAGTGATTTATCAAAGGACAATTTGATACTTGGTGATTTTAATTGCAATATGTTGACAACGAATAATTCATTGCGGCAAATTTCTGATTTATGTGACAACATGCAATTTACTCAATTGATCAAAAAACCTCCAAGGATAACGCCAAACAGTAAAACCCTCATTGATTGATTCTTGTAAAGCCCCTGTTCCACTATGCCGTTCTCGCTACGATTTGACAATTTTTTCAGATCGGGAAGGATCGGGTAAAACCTAAGCCGATCTGGACACAGTACGATGTTAGAACGCTCTAAGTACGCTGCAGTTACGACTAACACGTGCTTGCTACGCTCTTACTACGATGATCGGGAATGAGACATTACGATCTCTGCCGCTGCAGCTACGCTTTAGAACCGCTTTAGATGTTGCCGATGTTGTCCGATCGATGCACGCTGTATCTACGCTCTGAACGATCTACACGACCTTATCACGCTGTCACCCCGTTCAGAGAGCTGAAAAGTGCCCGATGTGCCCCGATGTATCCCGATTCGACTGTCGATCTGCAGTCAGTCGACTTATTAGCATGAAGAACCGAAGAAATATACTGTGGACCTCGAAGAGGCTCCTCAACTCACCGTTCTTTTGCAGCAATGCACTGTTATAAACACTGACGTGCTGATTTTTCCAAGGCTTTTTCTTGATGTCCTTGCTTTTAAAGTCCGTCTTCCTCCAGTTGTAGATGATTTCATATTCTTCAAAATTGTGCTATTTCCTCCTCCTACTTTTTAAGCATCACGGGCAGTCTCTCTTTCTTCGCCTTTTGGGTAGCTGCTTTACTTCTTTCTTCTCTTCTTTTTCTTCATCTCTTCTCCTTCTTCGAAAATTTGAGCTCCTTCTTCTTCATGTTCTGCCCTGACAGGTGTAGCGACAATGCCCTCCTCCTCCTCAACAGTTCTGCCTCTCGATCTCCTTGATCTTCTTCTGGCAGACATTTTTGTATACGTTTTCTTCCCGTTCTTGTGCCGATTTTACTACGCTCAGAAAGACCTTGTTACGCATGTCCCGCTGCGTTTACGCTGTCACTACGCTCTCCCCGCTTGCCGTACGATTAAAAATAGGTCAATTTTGATGGGGGAGATCGGGAAGAAATTTTGAACAGGTTCAAAATTTCTTCCCGATCTGAAAAAAATTCCCGCTCCAACCCCGACCTCCACACGCTGCTGCCACGATGCTTCCGATCTCCGTACGCTTTTGCCGCTTTCTCCCGATCTGCTAGATCGGGACAGATCGGGGTCCAGATCGTGATAGTGGAACGGGGGCTTTACAAATAATCTAAAATCATTGGAAGTGGCACACAGTCAATGGGAATTAACGACCACTCATTGGTTTACCTTGTCTTAAAAGAAAAATTACCAGCATCAAGATGTTCACTGATAAAATTTCGTTCATTATAGGTATTTTGATGAAGATGCATTCAAGCAGGACCTCGAGACCATAAAGTGGGATGATCAGTTTGCGAGAAATGAAAACGTAGAACAGATGTGGCATATCTTCAAATGTAGAGTAAAAGAGGTCTGTGATCGTCATGCTCCCTACATCACTGTAAAAAAAAAAAGGTCTAAAGGTTCACCATGGATAACCAATGATTATTTGAGAATAGCACGTGATCGTAATCATTTTAAGCGTAAATATGGTAAGTATTAAAGTTTGGCTTATTGGGAAAAGTATAAAAATTTTATAAATGCAGCAAATATCCTGAATAAGAAACTGAAACGAATTTATCATAAAAACCTATGTCATAAGAATTGTAACATAAAACATCATGGAGAGTATTGAAACAATCGTTGCGTAAAAAAGATTTGAGTTCTGAAATATTTTTTTTTTTGAATAATGAAATCATTGAAGAGAAAGAAAAAGTCGCTGAACATTTTAAGCCCCCGTTCCACTATGCCGTTCTCGCTACGATTTGACAATTTTTTCAGGTCGGGAAGGATCGGGTAAAACCTGAGCCGATCTGGACACAGTACGATGGTAGAACGCTCTAAGTACGCTGCAGTTACGACTACCAATTGCCTGCTACGCTCTTACTACAATGATCGGGAATGAAACATTACGATCTCTGCCGCTGCCGGTACGCTTTAAAACGATGTAGCTACGCTGTCAGTGCGATGTTGCCGATGTTATCCGATCGATGCACGCTGTATCTACGCTGTGAACGATCTATACGATCTTATCACGCTTTTACCCCGTTCAGAGAGCTGAAAAGTGCCCGATGTGCCCCGATGTACCCCGATTCGACTGTCGATCTACAGTCAGTCAACTTATTAGCATGCAGAACCGACGAAGAAATATAATGTGGACCTCGAAGAGGCTCCTCTTCTCACGGTTCTTTTGCAGCAATGCAATGTTATAAACAAAGACGTGCTGATTTTTCCAAGTCTTTTTCTTAAAGTCCTTGCTTTTATAGTCCGTCTTCCTCCAGTTGTAGATGATTTCATATTCTTCAAAATTCTGCTATGTCCTTTTCCTCCTCTTTCAGCATCACGTGCAGTCTCTCTTTCTTCGCCTTTTGGGTAGCTGCTTCGCTGCTTTCTTCTCTTCTTTTTCTTCATCTCTTCTTCGAAAATTACAGCTAAAATTACTTCCCGTTCTTGTGCCGATGTTACTACGCTCAGAAAGACCTTGTTACGCTCATCCCGCTGCGTTTACGCCGTCACTACGCTCTCCCCGCTGCGCTTACGCTGTCACTACGCTCTCCCCGCTTGCCGTACGATTAAAAATATGTCAATTTTGATCGGGGAGATCGGGAAGAAATTTTGAACCGGTTCAAAATTTCTTCCCGATCTGAAAAAATGCCCGCTCCAACCCCGACCTCCACACGCTGCTGCTACGATGCTTCCGATCCCCGTACGCTTTTCCCGCTCTCTCCCGATCTGCTAGATCGGGACAGATCGGGGTCCAAATCGTGATAGTGGAACGGGGGCTTTAATAAAGTTTTTAATAATGTACAAAATGAAATTTTAGGTGACACGGACACCCGAAACCTTAATGCAAATGCATTACAGACGTTACATCAGACTGGAAAAAAAAATGTATTTAAGTTTGTTGAACTCAAGGAAGAATTTGTATGAAAGGAACTACCCTTACGAAAAAGTCCTGTGGTACTCCTGTGGTAATTACCACAGGATGGTACCACAGGACAGTACCACAGGACAGTACCACAGGACAGTACCACAGGAAAGTACCACAGGACAGTACCACAGGAATTGTCCTGTGGTATTTTGGGACGTACCACAGGACAGTACCACAGGAATTCCTGTGGTATTTTGGGACGTACCACAGGGCAGTACCACAGGAAAGTACCACAGGACCGGTACCACAGAACAGTACCACAGGACAGTACCACAGGAATTCCTGTGGTATTTTGGGACGTACCACAGGGCAGTACCACAGGACTAGTACCACAGGAACTGTCCTGAGGTATTTTGGGACAGTACCACAGGACAGTGCCACAGGTTGATCATTACGGTACCACACAGCATTACCACAGGGCAGTACCACACAGCATTACCATGGTACCACAGGAGAGTACCACACAGGATAGATCGAAAAAAAAAAATCTGGGAGAATTTTAGCCACATATCAAGGCATATTCCTGATAGGTTAGTGATGGGTTTCAGGACAAACATGACCCTACTTAATAACCTGTCTTACTCCTAAACCTCAAACGAAAGTCTAATGGCCAAGTGCCATTCTAGTCCTATAATAGATCTATATAGTCATATCCTAGCTATTCCTAGGTAGCCATCGACCATATCAGTACATATATGGCCGTCTATCCGTAAAGCATTAAGGCATGGTTACTTACTAGATTATACTTTATAATCAAGATATGAAATTACACTTTCATAACAATATCTATGATATTGGGAATAACATAACATAATTAGACAATCTTTCATAAAGTTCAAAGTAAGTCCCATCATTAATACTTTGACTTTTTAAGTCATTAATGTATTTGCTAAACTCTAGAGTGCTTTTTATGAATATTCATGAGCTATGTAAAAATTTGTACCACAGGAGTACCACAGGAATACCACAGGAGTACCACAGAAGTCCTTATGAAATTTTTCATGCTTTACATCAGCACTTTCACTAAATGGGTAATACTGTAGGAGTATAGGACAGGTTAAGTAATGGCAAACTAATTGCTATAATTCACAGCATAACTCATCTATCAATTAATGTAGGAATATTAATATGTGTTTTTTTGTTTGTATTTTTGTTATTTCAGTTGGTTCTGCCTTACAATTTTCCTGTGTGGTACTCCTGTGTGGTACTGCTGTTTGATATCTCCTGATGTGATAGTCGATCCTCTGGTATAAAATGTCAAGAAAAAAAAAGAATATCCTGTGGTATTTTTATGTCAGCTTGATACGTCTAAAGCAGTTGGAGTTGATGACATACCTCCAAGGTTGCTTACAAATAGCTGCTCCTTACATAGCTGGTACTTTAACAATGTTGTTTAATTGTTCATTTGAATATGGCTGTTTTCCTAGCGAGTTTGAAATAGCGAAAATAACTCCTATTCACAAAGGAGGAAATCGAATGCAACTAGGTAATTAAAGACCCATCTCTGTCCTGCCAGTATTGTCCAAAATTTTCGAAAAAGCTGTGCATACGCAATTATATACATACTTAAACAAACTATCAATGCTAAGCGAATGTCAGTCAGGATTTAGACCTGGTCATTCAACTGCCACGTACTTGATACATACAATCGAGAAAATTCTTGACATATGGACAAAGACAGTGACACTGGTGCCGTGTTCCCAGATTTGAAAAGGGCCTTTGATCTTATACCTCATCATTTGATCTTTCAAAAAATGTTATGTTACGGCATTAATGGGGTTGAATTGGCATGGTTTAAATCATACTTGTTGAATAGGCAACACTCTTGGAGAAAAAGTCGAAATACTGATATTTCCGTCAAATACAACGGCAATCTGTTAGAATCAGTACACTGTAAAAACATCGGTGTTAGATTTAACACCACGGGTGTTAAATCTAACACCGATCAAACTTCAATGAAGGACCATACCCACAGGTGTTAAAAATGCACTGTGATGGTGTTGAAAAGTGTTCACCAGACGCTTCGTGGTGTTAATTTGACACTACCTGGTGTTATTTTGACACTGTACTGGTGTTAATTCAAAAATGACACCACATGGTGTTGATTTGGCTTAACACCCGTCCAGCTTCAATAAGAGACCACACCAGCTGGTGTTACTTTGGTGTAAATTTATTTTCACATTTTTTCAAAAATCTAGTATTTTAATGTAAAGTTCTTGATCGTCTTGTTTAAATTAAAAATCAACAAGAAGTGCAGTTACTAAGAAACTCTTCAAAAAACAGTTTAAAATTTGGAAATGACACCCGGAGGTGTTAATTTAACACCATAAATGAGCACCAAATATTTAACACCA
Organism: Diadema antillarum; assembly: GCF_040938485.1. Lineage (NCBI taxonomy): Eukaryota > Metazoa > Echinodermata > Echinoidea > Diadematoida > Diadematidae > Diadema > Diadema antillarum. The sequence goes on from NW_027271066.1 coordinate 1,195,317, forward strand.
GCTCGGTGTTCATTATTTTAACACCGGACCTTTTGCAGTGTAAATAAAATCAAGTGCCTTGGTGTTAAGATTCACAAGCATTCATTATGGTCTTCACACATACATGATATCGTATAAAAAGTGTCAAATACGATTGTTTGCATTCGACGAGTTCAGCATTATTTATCCAAGAGACTTTTAAGAAAGTTGTATTATTCGTTGATGCTGCCGCGTATGGATTATTGTAACACTATATCGGGAAACACTTCCAAAGCAAACATAGCAAAATTGCAAAAGTTACAAAATAGTTATGCACGATTAATACTACGTGCAGATTATTCTACCCCACAAAGCAGCCTTATCAGTATTTTGAATTGGCAAACAGGGTAGAAAAAAAAACAACTATCCAGGACCATAACTACTTCAAATTTGTCTCCTTCTACAAATTTCAGCCAAGAAAAAAAAAGCAAAATCTGATTGACGTGGCTGTCGGTTTTTGGCTGCCAGGGCGACAAGCAACATCAAATATAGCTAAATTATATATCAAAATGTTCACAATTAGATTTTAGGAAAAGTCACCAAATTTGGTTGAAATCGGATTAAGGGCGAAGGAGTGGCAAATGAAAAATCTGGTAGGGAGGCACAATGTGCCCCCCCCCCCCCCCTTGGGCTTTAAAGCCAAGCTTCCTTTCTGTAAATGAATTCAATACATGCGCAATACGTTCAGTTGTTGTGCCTTTGATTGTTGATCTTGCTTTAAAGCCTTATATTATTTACATTGTATATTTTTCTTCTCTTGCAGTCGGATATTACGTGTATATAGAGACAAACTCTCGTAGCTATGGGGATTTCGCACGCCTATGGAGCCCAGAGTACCGTGGTGACGGGCCCTTGTGCCTGACATTTTGGTATCATATGTACGGCATCACTATCAACTCCCTGAATGTCTACAAGTCAGAGACAAAATGGCCAAATGCGAATGACATCTTATTGTCACTCAGTGGGGACAGGAGAAACCACTGGAGGGTAGAACAGGTAAGGTTTTGATGTTAAACATTTTAGTTTTGTTCTGCTTTATTTGAAATGAAAGTAAATTTTATGAGAAATATTACGTTTTCAAATAACTCGAAGACAAACTTCGATCTGGTACTAACCGAACATGTGAAAACAACGAACACCAACACGGATTGAATACTTTGATATTTTGTACAAGATATGGATAAAGGCCAATGTCCTAAATACATTTATGAATGGCTTTGATGTACACGTATTCAATTTGTCATTGAAGTTTTTTTTTTTTTTGTAGTGAAGCATTTCAATCCACAGAAAGAGAAACAATAAACTGTTGATTTAGAGGAAGCAGCGACAATCTGTTGATATAATTATTTTAGTGCTTCTCATGACATACAAATGCATGTTGATTTTTGTTAATTCATGATACCCTCAACGTCACTTTTTTTCGGTTAAGCGAATATCTAGAAACAATCCATATATTTTAGATAATTTTTTTTTCTATTTTACTTCAGATTGCTTGGATATGCCCACAAAAAAAAATCCTTGAAAACCACGATTCTGGTTGCGACCTCATCTGTCATCTGTCATTGCTTAAGTTATGATATGTTTAAAAAAAGACATGGGAACAACCTGCCCCTCGACTTCGCATGCATAACTTGCTTGTTTCTCTGGAACAGCGAGGGAACATCAAGTTGATTGATTGATTGATTGATTGATTGATTGATTGATTGATTGATTGATTGATTGATTTTATTTCCGCAAAATAAGAATATGTACATCACTTCTTATTGAATAATACAAAGAACTTATCACAAAAGTACATGAAACTGCGGCTGGATAGCCCTACTCAGCTCCGCCCTCATGGTGGAGCTGTTCTACCGAGGGCTCCAGAGGAAAACACACTCGGTATATTTGAAATTAACATGCAAACTTGTATCAACAAAAACTAAACTACACAGAATTATAATTACATCCACTACTACCATACAGTTATACGAACACTATTACCATGATGGCAATAAACCAAATCAATGAATTAAACAAATATATACATCTACGCTTCAATGAAATAGAAGAAGAACAAAAAAAAAGAAGAAATACGTTACACAAAATACACTTAAGTTGAAAATTTGACACTATTTTATAAACACGATCCTCTATTAAACCAAAAGACTTGCGGCAATATTGAGCTTTGGGTTTTGGAAGAACAAGAGTACCAACAGAACGAAGATTATATGGCGTATCGGAAAATATAAACATCTCTTTTAAATAGGGTGGAGAAAAATTATTTATGGCCTTAAATGTCATGGAATACAAATGATCTTTGCGCCGGGATTCTCATGTTTGAAGGTTTATCAGTGTGTGAATTTCTTGGTTTGAGACATATTCATAAGAGTTCACTCGAAGAATAATTCTCAGTGCCCTATTCTGTAAGTTTTGTAATCTATATCTGTGTGTTTTGCCGCCGATGATCCATAAATGATATCGGCATAATCAAATAATGGGTGAATGAATATTGTATATATCGATTTCAAAGTTAAAGTACAGAATATTTACATGACTGCGTGAACGGCATAGAAATTTCACCAGTTTGGCAATATTCTTACATATTGTATCTAAATGTATATTCCATTTCAGCTATTGATCAATCATAACACCTAGGTATTTCACAACAGCCTTGTGTTCTATTCTATTTCCGGAAATAAATAATCTTAATTCATTACATTTACTGAGATTATAACCAGAACCCAGTAACATACATATTGTTTTTTCACAATTTACACTAATCTTATTTAAACATTATCCATTCACATCTATTTTGCAGGTCAGAATTCAATACACACTCTATGTCATTTACACTTTTTTCCCGAGCAATACAACACTGTATAATCTGCGTAAAAATTTACTTTACATCGTTCAATATATTATAGTCAACCAAATCATTGACATAAATGATGAACAGCAGTGGCCCGAGAATTGAGCCCTGAGGAACGCCGTGATCAGTTTTGTTGTAATCGTGATCTCGACGAGTTTATCTGAGTGCAAATATGTCATCTCTTCAAATAACTTTCGAACCATTTTAACTTCCTTCGACACCCCTATTTGACAAAGCTTCTGAATAAGCAAATCTGTGTGCACAGTGTCGAACGCTTTACGTAGGTCAACAAAGACTGCACTAACATAGCAACCGTCATCTATGGCTCGATACCAGTCATCCGTGACCTTTAACAATGACAGTTGAGTGTCTTGACCTAAATCCAGATTGTTCCTGGTTCAATATACTATTCTGATTTAAGCAGAAAGACAGCGGTGACTGGAACCTTTGAGAGAATTGTAGGAATTGAAATCGGCATATAATTGTTAGGCAGGATTTGTCTCCAGATTTAAAAACTGGTATTATTTTTGCACATTTCCACCGATGAGGAACGATGCCCTCTAACAGTAACCGATTAATAAGGTAACTAAGTGAATGCACTATGCCAGATGCAGATAATTGTACAATTTTAACTGGGAGACCATCTCGACCAGTTGACTTATTCGCTTTGAGTGCTTTGATGACTTTAAGTACCTCTTCCTCATTTACCACATGCAGAGTCAAACTTGATTGCGTTGAAACTTAATTTACAATACATCGTTGTACATGAGGAATTTGTGATGCCAGATTTACACCAATGTTTGCAAAATAATCATTAAAATCATTAACACGTGCAATATCATCGTCGACTGACTCAGGCGACTTAGGTCTACTGCATGATGAGGTTAATTCCCTTAACACATCATGGTTGATTTGGCCTAGGTTTGTCTGACAGCCTCTTTTTATAGTAATTCTTTTTCGATTTCCTAATCAGAGAAGTAACTTTGTTTCTTATCATCTTGTATTCCTCCCATAATTCATCATAATTAGCTTCTAAAATATGTTTATGATTTTCATCGTTTCCATCCAAAATACGCAAATGTACCTTTTTAGCTTTTCGTTTTAACTTATCTCGTTTTCCTATTAATACAATAATCTCCTTAGTCATCCAGGGTGAGTATGTATTCCTGACACGTGTCTTTCTCACTGGCATGTGTTTATTCACTACCTCAAGGAAAAGCTCTTCCCACACTTTAACAGCATCATCAAGGTTTGAAGTATCTTCTACAATACTCCGGTTTTGGTTTCTTAAATCATTAAAATACGATTCGGTATCTACATTTGTCATTTTCCTGTATACAGTGTATTATCGTACGCGGGTTACATTTAGTAGTTTTGCACCTCCATAGCAATTAAGACAATGAGTGGTCGCTCAGACCATTATGAATGACACCATGCGTACCGGTACTTACCATCTCTGGATTGTTTGTAAGGATATGATCTATCAAACTCATAGAGTTACGCGTGATTCGTGTAGGTTCCGTAACATTGATTTCAAGTAAGGCAAAAATATCATGAATTTGTTTTAACATTGCAGTTTTTATTGACGGTGGCGTTTTTGATAGATCATAGTTTAAATCCCCCATAATAACAATATCAGTATCAAAAGAATCTACAAAAGTCAGAAATTGTTCATACAAATCAAATGTATCATTTCCAATGTTTTGCGGTCTATACCATGTAACAAATGTCATTGCCTTTTCGTAAGCAAACCTTATGTGAATTGGTATTACTTCAAGGTTTGTTATGTATGGATGATTTAACAATTCATATTTCATATCGTCTCGTATATACACTACAACGCCACCTCCATTTCTATTTCGGTCTTGGCGAATCAAATTATAGCCTTCAACTGCAAATGCAGGCAATGAGTTTGGTCATTTGCGCTTGACGCAATCATGGATCGAGAGGGGGCGCTTCCCCCATGGTGCCCCCTCTCTTTATTTCGTCAACACAACAGAAATAAAAAGAAGAAAATAGGGTGGTGTCGCGCGAGCCTTTGATTTTGTAAAGAGCCTCCCCTTCATGGAATTCCTGTATACGCCCCTGTGACGCGTTATGACCTTTGTGGTCGACTTGTTATGACATTTGTGGTTAATCCCCGATTTTGATGTTTGAGGTGACAAAAGTAAGCCTTACAAAAGCAACGAATTATCCGAAATCACCATCTGAACTTCTCGGCAAAGAAACCGACACAGATAGTGTCGAATATCTAACAAATCTACTGAGGGACATTTTGCCTTATCTACACATTGATATATAGAGTATGCAAGCACTTCGCCTGTCTGACTGATCGAGAATCAAACGACTCTACTGAACATGATGCTAGCCGCCATATTGTCTCAATCTCAGATGACTGCATAAGCCAGTGCCCTCTGTGTGGAAGATCCCCCGCCTCCGATAACGATGGAATCGGATTTTGTGAGCAATGTCTCTCCTTGCCGGACATGATTAGGTCCATTCAAACCCGACTTGATTGTGTGGAATCCGTTCGACGTCCAGAATTGGACAATGGGACAAATACCCCCGATAGCTCTGAACACGATGATGTCAACTGCGCGGGTCACAATGAGGAGCAATTGGAGTGTGACGATGACCAAAGTCACACGTCACCACCATCATCACCTGTCACGGAACACACACACCATTCCAACGATGTTCCAACGAACGACGTAAACGGTTCACTCTGTTCACAGCCCGGATGAATACACGAGGAAACACAAAGAAGTGCTCACGGCTTCTTGTTCTACTTCGGAATCGAATCCTATTGTTGATCCCCGCTTGAGTGTTCAGGCACCTCAGACAGATACGGAAAACAAGCCAGTGAATTCTATTACGTCAAACAACACCCTGGAGACTCAGACGGATGACGAAATCAAAATGTTTGTCAATTCATCACACAATACCACCCAGGCATGCCAAACAGAAGCGAATGATTTTGTCTACAATGACGCATCTAGTCAACAAAACAGCGACTTCAAGGCAGATATCTTGCTAGTTGGAGATTCAATGGTCCAATACATAGATCCGAAAAAGCTATCACGAAGAAAAGTGGTATTGTGCAAATCTTTTGACGGTGCTAGAATTGATGATGCCTTTGACATAGCCAAAGATCTAGATGGAAAACACAACGTATCGGAAATCATTTTCCATCTTGGCACCAATAACTTGGCCGATGACGAGCCGAACGAAATCGTCGCCAAATTGGCATCTCTCTGCGACTACATGCAAAAGTCTTTTGCAGAGCTCGAGACAATCACAATCTCATCGTAGACAGGCCCCGCAGACAGTTTGGCCATAATCCCCATGGTAAGTTCATGTGAAGAGGAGGAATTTATATTTTTGAAAGCTAGCAATATGCTTATGCATGCAATGTGGTTTATTTTACGGTTGAATGACCACATTTTGAAACAATGATTTATCTTATTGAAATCATCCAGCCGGTGTTGCTTTAATATTCTGCATTTAAAATCAACTGAAAAACATTTCATTATTGCGTTTTAGGACCGATATAAATGTCTCAGTGATCCTTGGCATTCCTTCAAAATTTTACACGTGAAAGGGTACCTGGGGCCGGAAACCCTCCTTATAATCCATGGCTACCTTTGATTAAATATTGAAGTATTCCTGGGAAATTGGTCTGCCTTTAGTTTGATAAAATTCCCTTGTTGGGGCAGAGATGAGAAATTATGCAAATTAAATCTCCGGGCCTTTGTCCTCGCTACTGAATACTGATTTTGGCATTAAGTTCTTAATGTCTTTGTGACGTCATGAAGTCATGCATTAACTCAAGAGAAAATAAATGCAATTGGTCATTGACATATGGTACCAAATTTCACTTTTGTTAAACATCAATATCCTCCCGTGCTGCAAATATGCACTGAGAGTCTGGAGACAGATATTGATTGTGGTGAGATAGTGGCCTTTGTTGTTCATGTGGTGTTGATGATTGTGATGGTAATGATAGTTGCTTATAATGTTGGTTGACTATCATGCGATCGTTATGGCAATATAACACAGATTGGGTAGCATCTTCACTCACTTTATAGGCTCTATCCGCTAACACCGCTGAATCTGTCTTCATAAACAAAACAAATGTAAATCTTGTGGGAATTTCAGCCGCGAAAAATGGTTTTGACCCTCACACTTTGCTCATTTTATGTGCTCACTGAAGCATGTCACCATGTAATTTTTTTATTGAAATGTTATTTTTTTCATTGAAATCAGAGTAATTTCCCAACATTGCAACTAAAACATAAAAAACAATGAATACTTTTTTATTGTATAGGGTAAAACGGGTTTTCCAGCCCCACATGCTCATTGAAGGGTGACTGAAATGTCAGGTGATTACTGTATGCACAGTGGTATTAAACACAATACAAAAAGCATTAAACACTTGATTTCAGTGCGCAAAATCATCGCATATCTTACTGCACAATTTAAATTGTTATTTTTCTTTGCTTTTAATGTGCTCATTCAACCGTGAAATTACGTGAATTGCGTGTAAAAACTGTTCAACACAAGAATTCAATCTCAATTACCACGAGAAACAAGTCAAATCGGCCATTTCGGTAATTTTCACCCCGTGTTCACTCAACCGTGAAATTTTGTGCACAAGTCACATGGTACGATAAGAAGCACATAAATTATACGTTGCATGCCAATTTATCCTGAAAAATTGAAATTTGTTCCGATATCACCAAATCAAAGTTGCAAAATTGGGCTTGTGAACTTCAAAAAGTGACTATTTTGACTTTAAGTCATGCTCACTCAAGCGTGACCAAGTGATATCCATTGAATTTCACATGAAAGATAGCCGAGAAATACAGCTACATAATCATGTATTCAGATTTCCTCAAAGGTTCCTGATTCATGAATTACAGGGGTTTGTTTTAGGGGGAACTTACTTTTTGTTTAGTGTTTAGATGAGTTGAGTATGTTGTTACATAATGATCCTTTTGATATTGTAGCTATTAGTGAAACTCATTGTGATGCAACAATTTCAGATACGGATTTATTTATAGACAATTTTACAGTAATATGTAAGGATCGATCAAGACTAGGGGGAGGAGTCACGCTTTATGTAAGAAAAAGCTTAAATTTCGGTGAAATGATTTGGAGGTCACCTAGATTAAAGTTATGTTAAAACGAATAAATCCAGTGTTTGTATGTCTAATCTGCCGACGTCCTAACTCAGCCGATGATTTTTTTGGTAACATTATCAGACATGCTTCACTGTATAAGCGAAAACGAAGGAGAAATCATAATAGTTGGTGATCTTGGCTGTGATCTTCTTCCCGATAATCACAACTCACAGTCTCGCAGTCTTTTGCCAGTTATAAATACTAATCTCCTGCACCAGCTTATTGATGTACCAACTCGTGTAACGCCCAACTCTAAGTCATTGATCGATCACGTGTACTAGCTCATCCAACCCCGAAGAACACCAGGTGACTGGAGTCTTTGAGACGCACATAAGTGACCATTATTTGATTTTTACTGTTTTTGGTACTACGAAGGTAGAGACCAAACATTTTGATAATGTAATTGAGTATAGATGTTACAGATAATTTTCACACGAGAATTTTATCAATATGTTAAGAAACTTATTCTTTTTTTAGATATCGTAGATGATACCGATCCGAATAATGCTATAAAAACGTGGTATAAATTGTATATGACAGCTGCCAATGAACACGCTCCCCTGAAGAGGAAGCGCCTTAGGTCAAAATTATGTCCATGGGTGACTGGTCACTTAATAGCCACCAAGAATAAGCGTGACTGGTACTACAAGATGTCTAAAAAAGCAAGCAGCCCACAAAACTCTCATTTCTGGCTCATGTATAAATCCATGAGAAATGAAATTTCCACTAAAATCAAGGAAGCCAAAAATGATTACATAAATGCACTAGTAAGTGAAAATGGTGGTACTCCGAACGCTATGTGGAAAACATTAAAGCTTATTTCATCATCGAAGAATGACAGTCAAATTAAGCTTGAGTTAAATGGTGAAGAAGTGTCTGATGCAGAAGACAAGCTCAGCGATTCAATGATTATTTTGTAAATTCTGTTAATATGTTGTTTAATCCGACAAACTTTGATATCTGTGAAAATAGCGGTGATATTAATCAGTTTGATAATGAAAGGGCTGTTGGTTATGTTCCCCCGACATCTCATTTGATCTCCCTGATGTGACAGATGAATTTATTGTTAATGAAATCAACCGTATTCCAGTTAAAAAAAGCTGCTGGTCCTGATGATGTTTCTATAAAATTGATGAAATATGCTTGCAATGCCCTGAGTGTAATTCAAAGCATAACGCCTATACTTAATTTATCATTGGACCAAGGTGAATTTTTTGAAGATTGGAAAAACGCACGAGTCCAACCCATACACAAAACCGGAAGTAAATCAAGTGTTGAAAATTGTCGACCTGTCTCATTACTATCAATATTGTCTAAGATATTGGAAAAAAATTGTTAATTGTTAATGTATCATTTCAAGATTATTTAATCGGAAACAAGGTATTATCAGATAGACAGTTCGGTTTCCGACCTAATAATTCATGCGAAACCGCCTCTCTTTGTATGGTTGATCAGTGGTCTCAGAATGTAGATCACGGATACGTAAAATTATAGTGTTGCATTTATTGACATGAGAAAAGCCATTGATGCAGTGAACCACGAAATATTGTTACTGAGATTGAAGTCTGTAGGTTGCACAAATAGAAGTGTACGATGGTTTACTTCATATTTGAAAGGTAGAAGTCAATTTGTACCTGTAAAAGGGAAAAAATATCCACTAGAGCAATACAACACGGAGTTCCACGGGGTTCAGTGTTAGCGCCATTACTTTTCTCCATAAATTCATTAATGATTTACCCATGAGTATCCACAATGGAGAAATGTTTCTTTTCGCAGACGACGCGATTTTATCTGTGCGAGGTTGAAGCATGGATGAAATTCAGTCAAAACTGAACCATGTTCTTGAGGAGGTTTACATAATATCATGGACCCCAAAAAACAAACTGCTTCTGAATATAAATAAAACTAAAGTAATGGTAATTGGGTCTAGGCAAAAAGTCCAAACTGTAAATGTCAGCAGATTATATGTACAGATAAGATCAACCCCAGTCGAATGTGTTTCTCAGTATAAATGTCTTAGAATTATGATAGACGGTAATTTACAGTTCAATAAGCGTATTGATAGAGTCGCCCTGCAAGTAAAGCAAAAATTAGGTATTCTTAGAAGGCTCAAGGGAGCGTCCAACACTCACTATCTCAGCCTATTATACTGGGGTTTATATCCTCCCACATGCCTTGTATTGTTGCAATGTATGGACCAACAGGTCACAACACAATTATGAAACCATCAACAGGTTACACAAGCGAGCCGCTTGCATTATAGCTGGCTGTTCATGGGAAACCCCATCCGAGCAAGTGCTCAATCAACTTAATTGGCCAACGTTACAAACATTATATTCAAAAGCAATGGCATGCATGACATTTAAATGTGTGCACCATCTTGCACCCTCTTTACTCGCAAATAAGTTTGTTATGCATTACACAGTAGCCCAACGCGTTACACGCAACTCGGGTCAGTGCAAACGTGAGATCCCGAGATGTAATACCGAATTTTACAGGAGATCATTTGTGTGCACAGCGGTATCTCACTGGAATAATTTACCATTAGAGACACTATGTTCCCCAAACTTAGGTTTGTTCAAAAGCAGATTATGATATGTGTGAGTCTATAGAGACACGATGTTCCCCCAACTTAGAATTGCTCAAAAGGAGCCTGTGATGTGTTTTAATATCGGGATTTTTTTTTAATCAATGACTACGGTAATTTAACAGTTTTATTGGTTGTTTGATTTGTGCAATAAATGCTATTGTTGTATTTTTCCCCAATTCATTTTTGTTCATTTAGAAACGTTGTAATATTTACATGTTTTTAAAATTATTTTATAAGTGTTTTATGTTTTATGTTTGATTTTGATTGTATTGAATGTATATAATACTATTTTTTCTTTTTCTTTTTTTATCAGTAACTGTAATTCTGGAATGTTTTATGTGTTGTGTTTCTAAAGGGCCCCGATGAAAACCAGCCAGTGCTGACTTGGGCTACCCTTAAGTGATGGCGGCTGTGTACAACTCACAGTTGATCACGAGGAAATTAAAAATTTTCCCTAGATGTCGAGAAGTGAATAATAGAATAGATAAAGATGTTATAGAATAGGAGAGATATAGATGAAAATTTCACCACTAATGTCTCATCACGTCTCACCACATCTCATGAGTTATGCTCGGTGTCGTTGAGGATGCATTCCAATATCTTTTGTTGATTATATTAGTACTTCAGCAATGATTAGCATAAAGATCACAACCAGAATCTTGGTTTGGAAGGTTTTAAAAAATTATGTGGGCCTATATCTAAGTAACCTGTAGAAATCTAAGAATGTATAGAATGTTTGTTGCGACACGGATTGTCGCCCCTACACGGATTGTCGCCTCCTGCTCGGGGCGACAATCCGTGACGGGCGCTGGCGGCACGGATTGTCGCCCCCGTCACGGATTGTCGCCTGGCGACAATCCGTGACGCTTGTGCAGTTACCAGTTTTTGACCTCGAAGGCGACAATCCGTGTTGGCAAAAAATTTGTTGCGACACGGATTGTCGCCCCGTCACGGATTGTCGCCCCGGTCTCGGGGTGGTTCCTCCGCTGTTAAGCTTTGGTGGGATGGGTATGACTGGTAAGTTATGCGTATGTGTGTGTGTGTGTGTGTGTGTGTGTGTGTGTGTGTTGTGAGCTGCATGATATGTGATGTGTATGATTTGTTGTGTGTGTGTGTGTTTGTGTGTGTGTTTGGAGTATAATAATACAAATTATGTAGAAATTGTGCATGTGTGGTGGTTACATAGTGGTAGTGGTTTGTTTGTCTGTGTGTATACGTGTGCCTGTATGCTTACGTGTGTATGTGGAATATAGTGGCGCTACTGTGGCAATACAAACGCCTTCAGAGTGTATGAACACGTGTTTTAAGAATTCACACCAGCGTTGATCTAAAAATAGTATGGGTGTGTCAACCAAATATCAGCGGTGAGGCGGGCTAGGCGAGAGAGAGACCGAGAGAAAATACATACGAGGGAGGTACCCTCCCTAAATGTTATTTGTCTTTGTTCATTTTTCCCTGCAGCCATTTTCTTCCATCAGTCTTATAAACTAGAACGTCCATACCACTATTCTTTGTCCCAGAATAGGTTTGGCATGCTTTATACATGAGCGAATAATTTCCACACGCTGTAAAAAATTTGTCAATCGTTACTTGATTTTACCACAAACGAACTGCCATTGCACACCGCTATACATACGTAATACAAACAAACACCAACAAACACTCAAACAAACCTCATAATGCAAACAAACCAACTCAACACTTTTTTCCTTGATATTTATTGATTTCATTCAAATCATTCATAAATCGACCCATTCTGGGTGCAACATGAACAAAAAAAGTTACAAATTGCAATTCGAAACAAAAGCAAATCCATTTGTCAATTTATACCACAAATAATCTCACTTCAACATAGATAACTCGACTATAGACCAACCCTGCTAATAATTTCTTCACGAGAAAGTTTTGACATGTATAGGGCCCTACCAAACCTATATTCCTTGAATATATTGGTTTGGATCATGTAACACATTCTTACTTACAAGGGCATATACATAAAAAACACACACAAATATATTACACAAATCTAGAATGAAATCAGTCATAAAAACCCCACCACCCCCTCCCCTCCCAAACCGAAACAAATCTAGGGCCTACATCTATCCTAAATATTGAATCCTACCAACATCCGTCATACCATTTATACTATCCTTCTTCAAATCCAATCCCCATCCCACCAACCCCTGATTAAACAAAACCTAAATCATCCCACACCCACATTCACCGACCCAAATACATACACACACACACACACACACACACGAAGGTTCGTTATTCCGAAGTTTCGTTTTTTCCGAGGCTTCATTTATCCGAAACACACAATTCCCTATACCTAGTGGTTCGTTGATCCAAAACCGAAATTCGGAATAACGAACCTTCGGAATAATGACCCTTCGGAAAAATGAGCCTTCGGACGAACGAGCCTTCAGAATAACAAACTTTTGCAATAACGAAATGTAACCCCCTTCCCGCATACCGACGCACACCCGAACCGATACCACATCCTTCCTGATGAAAAGATTTCCCAACGTTGATAAATAAGACATAATGGACCGTATGCAGAAAAGCAGCATCCGCCCGCACGCAAGCTCCACTCCGAATTCATATACAAATCTGTCAAACAAACTCATCAAATTCAAAGCTGCTGATAAAATCAATATCAATGTTTATGCCAGCAACAGCTTACTATAAGGTATCCCTCCCCAAGCGCAGCTAAAAAACACATACGCAAAAAACTGACATAATAAACACATTCTTCCATCACACACACACACACACACACACACACACGCACACGCACAAACGGACACTAAATTATCATGTGCACGCGCACATACACACTTCCTGAAACCTCACCATGACTTTTTACATGGCATGTTTGCATGGATGTAGCCATGTAAGTTATGTGTTAGTAGTTCAATGATTATGTCCAGAACGATATTACCCAGCAAAATGTGCTTCGAGGGCGGGCGACAATCCGTGTAGGGGGCGACAATCCGTGCCGCCAACGCACGTCACGGATTGTCGCCCCGAGCAGGAGGCGACAATCCGTGTAGGGGCGACAATCCGTGTCGCAACAATGTTTATAGATAGGCCCATTCGTTTTCTCTCAAAAGTGATTTTGAGCATATCATGAATCCACACAAATCACTATGCGTATGTATGGCATAAAACCTATTATTCCATGACATGTGTTGGAAAGAGAAATAGACAGAGCAGTCTTCAGTTCATCTTTTCCAAACTGCAATATAGCCAATTTCTTTTCGTCCAACCCAAACCGCGCCTGAACTTAAAATATTTAAGAATGAAATGAAGGGGCGTATGTCTTACATGGAGTGATGGTCCGAATCATTCCTTTTAATCACTGTAGTAATGAATAGTAGGCATGTGTGCTTGCTAAATTTGATATCAATTATTGCAATTTTCTCAAACAAACATCCACTAAAATTGTGTAAGACAAAAAAAGGTACATACAGAGCAGTGTAATTTGTAATCACTTTGTGTATAACAAATCAGACAAGTCCTAACGAGCAGCCAATCTTAATTAAGGTATAGATTGCATGCTGTTTCTTCACATAGACCCTCCAGAGCACTTGTACCGAGATAGATAGATAGAGGGAGAGAGAGAGGGAGATAGAGTGGGAGAGATTGAAAGAGAGAGAGAGAGGGAGAGAGATAGGGGAGAGAGAGGGAGAGAGAGAGAGAGAGAGAGAGAGAGGGCCATATTAAAACGGAAGACATGCTTCCACTACATATCTTAACTGCATTGAAGTACAGACATTACCTCTTTCACTTCTCGACATCTAGGGAAAATTTTTAATTTCCTCGTGATCAACTGTGAGTTGTACACGGCCTCCATCACTTTGAAACCTTATGTTCATTCCAATTTACTGCGTCGTGAAGGCAGAGAAACATCACTAACTCTTGAGCCATCGGAAAAGTTGAACGTCTATACATCGACACCTTCCTTACAAGAGAACTTCCCCGTAATTGTCAATGTGGGTCCTTGTGTGTGCATGTATGAGTGTACTGCTCTGTCTTTTTTTCTATCTCTTAGGCAAATATTGTCCTTTCCTTTGTGCGTGTTATTTGACTCCCCCCCCCCCCTTTTGAGGGGTTTGCATACTACAAGCTCTGCTTTTTAGCAGTCCTTTCAATTTCCAACAAGTTTGTTTCTGAGTTTACCATCTCTTGATAATTTAGGCCTAACTGTGTCTTCATTACATGTTATTATGTTCACCACCTGGATGTACTGATTTTGTTACGTTACTGGTATACGCGAACATTTCATCGTATTCCTCATTATTTTGTTGGAGATGAAATAAATCAATTCGACAATTTTTGATTCGTCAGTAAATGCATTCGACTACCTTGCAAGCCGGTATTTTCTAATCTCCTTGCCAAATTTTCAATATTCCAGATCAATTTCTACGGCTACAACACGTCATTTTACATTACCATGGAAGGTGTGAGTGGGAATAGCTACACAGGTGATATCGCCTTTGATGACATTTCCATTTCCCAGGGAATCTGCCAACGAGGTAAATGGACCCATCTACATATCGCAAAATTTCAGTGTTTATTGTAGAGGTTCGAATAGCTTATACAGAAGAATTTTTTTTTCAACTTACCAATCAATGTCAATTAAAGATTGAAACGCATTCTAATAAGTGATATTTTGTTAACGTATGTGCTCATAATATTTCACATCGGGAGTGCTCTGTTTCATTTCATTTCGTAGTTTCTGATTTCATATGAAAAAACAAAAGAATTCAGAATATCAAATACAGTCATTGAATCCTATAGATGAATTTCATCGAGTTTATTTTTTTTCCATCGACTTTAAATTGGAACCCTATAGATTGCTCACCTGACTCAGTACAAAGAATTAGGGCATAAATTTCATATTTCCTTCGTTCATTTTCGAAGAATTTTTTTTTTGCTGTTAAGTACTCCCGAGAAGTTCAAGTATTCCCTTTGTGAATTTGTGAAATTGACGAAGATTGACTGTGCAGTAGAAACGACTGATTTCACGCCAAACGTTTTCATGACGAAATACATCTTGTCACATCAAAAAGATGCCGATTCTCAACATCTTTGAATGTCAACCTTTCAAGCAAGTGAGACGAAATGTTGGAACAGGGCAAGATTGGCAATGTTTTCACATTAGGACTAACAAATTGATTTTCCATACATTTTTTTTTTTTTTTTGCTGTATTTTAGTTGAAATCGAAAAATGTTCAAAATTGACATTTTGCCTTGAATAGCCAGATCATTATCACCGATGAACTAGCTGCTGTTGAAGCTGTTTCGGGAACAAAAAAAAAAAACCCACCGTAACAACAAATTGAGCTTTAAGATACACACACGTGCAGACATTACCAGTACATAAAACGGAAAGGTCGTTCTCATTTGAACCCGACAGAGCTCGCATTACGTTATAGCACATCGAACATCAACATTTTTTTTTTCAACATTTCATTTTGAGCTTCACCGACACATTATCCTCACTCTATGCATCTTTCTATATCATTTTAACTTAAGTTACACCAGTGGCCGAAGACATTGATTGTGACTTTGAATCCGGTCTGTGTGAATGGGAGCAGGCATACGGCGATGACTTTGACTGGACCCGTAACAGAGGAAGTACCGGCTCGTATTCCACCGGACCAGATGGGGACCACACAACCGGCTGTAAGCACCTTGGTTTTGCCTTTCCCTTAAATTTCATCATCATTGATACTTGTTTGTGTGAGAAGAAGACTTACTACTGTATTTTGAACTTCCCTGTTGCAATTTCTAGTTGTGTTTGTACTTCTATGACTGTTAGCACTATCATTACTACTATTACAGTATCTAAATACGCATTCTTATAGTCCAGACTTCTTTTCTACCTTCTATCTGAATACTGATGTAAAGGAGTGACTTTTATTTTCTTGTATATAAAAGATAATTGAAAGAAATAATAATGTTGCGGTTTTGAACAGTGGAAAGGGGTTAAGAACAATCAAATCAGTGCTAGAAAATACCGAACAAATTGCAAACTAAATGATTCATTATGCAGCCGGAAGGTATTTCCCTTGTGTAAACATGGAGTAATATTAGACATCCGCATTAAGGGATTGATAACTTGATAGAGATATTGCCTTTTACAGGTCTAATGTGAGCTTAACATTTTCGTGAAGCTTAAATTTTCCTCGAGAGTTTTTTTTTTTCTCCGAAGTGCACAGGGCCGAGAGGAAATTTAATGACATCTCAAAAGGAAAGTATCTCCTTGGAGGGACTATCAGGTGTTATACGCAACTTTAGACGATTCAATATTTGTTATACTTTACTGTCTACATAAATGTCTTTTAACTCATTCAGTCTTGTCGGCAGCAAGTCAAATTCTGGAACTATTTTGTCGACTAGACGTCAACGCTGGCAAAACTAGCGAATTCGATCCTCGCTGCATTTGTCACTTGACCGTGCTTGATTGCCTTTTCGTCCAATCACCAGCCAAAAGTCTATATCAAAGTTAGACCAATACATTTGTAACTCTTATTTTGTTTCAATAATGTCTGTCACAAAAGGTAGGGAGATGTCATGAAGGATACGATCTCCTTGTAGTGAGGATAATCATTTTCATAAGTTCCTACTGCCGCTAGTTCAATTTAGAAGACCTTAAGTTGTCACCATTCTGCCATACTTCTACAAAGAACATTAATTTTACTGCTATCCTATAAAAATCGAACACTAACTTTTTAGCTTTATATAAAGCAGGGTCATCACCTGTTTAGAAGAAATCAAAGACTGGTACCCCCCCCCCCCCCCTTTGCCATTATGGGAAAATTGATGCGCGAATGAAGTGAAAGGATATCAATTATTAGGAATTGCTCCCAACATAAAATGTAGGAATAGCATCAATCATATTTAAAGGAAGGAGTTTAAGCTTGAGTTTATTTTCTTTCACCATGATATGGATATTGTGTCTGCACAAGACATATTGTGTCTATCTATGCTGTAGCAGTGAACAGCATGTTTCGTTCATTTCATAGTCAATCATCTCACCGCCACCCTTCCACTGTCAAATTCTTATCGTTCTCTGGTGTCCTTCTCTCATCATGATCTTCTGATACGCTGACAGCCACTTTCTGTTCCCACTTCCTTTCCGCTGCCCCTGTCATTTATCACCTCATCACACCATATCAGCGATGTAGATGTAAACAATACCGGAAAGTCACCGGGACATGTTTTACATATATATGATGAACATTGATGTGTCAAAATTAATGTAAATTAGAGTGGATCGATATACTGGAGAACAATGAATAAAGCACACTTGCGTTTTGACTCCAGAGACAAGCAGTCATGCCTCCCTCATTATCCTACTGAGTCTAAGAGTCCAACTTCATCCTCACACACAAAAACATTTTAAAAAATGGGTCACACACTTTACCCATCAATGACTGTTGAAATGGCTAACCCTAACCCTAACTCCACTCCAGATTTCCATAAAATTGAATGATTGAGTAACTGCTGCATGACTTTTCCGCCTATAGTCAATACCTCTTTCGTTGATGACACTTTCGTTGCAGTAATGACGAATTTTACTGCCGTATTTCCAAATTGCCACATTTTGCATTCATTGAGTGATTGTCAGCTTTTAGCTGTGCGGAAGGAAGTGGATTATCACGCAACCACGTCCTCGCTTATACCAGTTATAAATCCAAGAAAAAGAGACCGTTTACTCGCTGTTAAAGTCTTCTCTGTAAATGAACAGAATACATGTTTCTACGCTCAGTTGTTGTACCTTTAATTGTTGATCTTGCTCTAAAGCCTTATATTATTTACATCGTTTGTATATTTTTCACCTCTTGCAGTCGGATATTACGTGTATATAGAGACAGATTCTCGTAGCTATGGGGATTTCGCTCGCCTATGGAGCCCCGAGTACCAGGGTGACGGGCCCTTGTGCCTGACATTTTGGTATCATATGTACGGCATCACTATCAACTCCCTGAATGTCTACAAGTCAGAGACAAAATGGCCAAATGCGAATGACATCTTATTGTCACTCAGTGGGGACAGGAGAAACCACTGGAGGGTAGAACAGGCAAGGTTTTGTTGTTAAACATTCTTATTTTTGTTCTGCTTTACTTGACATGAAAATAAAATTTCATGAGAAATATTACGTTTTCAAATAACTCGAAGACAAAACTTCGATCTGGTACTATCCGAACATGTGAAAGCAATGAGCACCAACTCGGATTGAATACTTTGATGTATTGTACAAGATATGGGTATAGGCCAATGTCCTAAATACATTTATAAAAGGCTTTGATGTATTCAATTTGTCATTGAAGAAAATTGTTCTTAGTGAAGCACTGCAATCCACAGAAAGAGAAACAATAAACTGACTGTTGATTTAAAGTAACCAGCGACAATTTGTTGATATATTTTAGTGCTTCAGATGTTTGAAGGTTTCATGACATTCAAATGCAGGTTGATTTGTGTTCATTCATGATTACCCTCAGCATCACCTTTCTTTTACGGTTCAAGGGATCGTATAGTTTTGGTTGAGACCTAATTTCAGGTTTCTACCATTTTTTGGTGAGATAATGAGAAACCTCTTATGAAATATGAAAGAACATGTAATTCCTTGAGGAATTCAACGTTTATTTGGTGAAAATTGGTTTTGAAATGGCTGAGATATCCAAAACAGAGCGATTTTGATAAGTGTGGGACCCACACTTTTTTACGATCGCTTTGTTTTACTTTGTTTTTGGATGTTTCAGTCATTCCAAACCCGATTTTCATCAAACAAACTTTGAATTCCTCTTAAAATGGTATGCTCTGTACTATTTCATAAGTGTTTTCTCGGTATCTTGCAAAAAGTTAAAAGTCCAATTCTCATCTCCACCAATACTGTACTATCCCTTTAAACGAATATCTAGAAACAATCCATATATTTGTTCAAGTGATTTTTCTTCTATTTTACTTCAGAATACTTGGATATGCCCCCTCCCAAAAAAAAAAATCCCTTCAAAACCAAGATTCTGGTTGTGACCTCATCTGTCTTTTTTTTTTTCGTCTACCCAAACGGCGTCTGAACTTAAAATATATTAAGAATGAAATGAAGGGGTGCATGTCTTACATGGAATTTATGGTCCGAGTCACTTCTTTTAATCACTGTACACTGCAAAAAGTCCAGTGTTAAATATGAAACACAGAGCTGGTGTCGAATTTTCGGTGCTCGTTTATGGTGTTAGATTAACACCTCCGGGTGTCATTTCAAAATATGAAATTGTTTTTTGAAGAGTTTCTTTTTAACTGCACTTCCTGTTGATTTTGAACTTCAACAAGACGATCAAGAATTTTCCGATAAAGTACTTGATTTTTGAAAAATATGTGTGAACACATTTACACCATAGTAACACCAGTTGGTCTGGTCTCCTATTGAAGCTGGACGGGTGTTATATTATTGACATCAACACTATCAATACCAAATCAACACCATGCGGTGTCATTATTGAATTAACACCAACACAGTGTCAAGAATATCACCAGATACAGTGTCAATTTTTTTATTTATTTATTTATTTATTTCCATTCACAGGGTGGATAGCCCTTTCAGCACAGGACTGATTTTCAAAGGGGTCCACGTAAAAATACAATGATTTACAGGGTAAAACAATAAATACAGATTACATAAATAACTGTATACAACAAACAAACAAGAATAAAAATAAAAATACTCAACATAAAAAGTACAAGTATTCCTATTCACTTCAAAAGCATGGAAAATGTGCCTAGATGAATTGAATTTTCTGCCAGAGTATGCAAACAATAATTCGTGATATGAATATCAATCAATGTATGTATAATAACAAAAAAAAATATGTATATATAAAACGCAGCCTCAAAACATATCTATCTTCTTATATTCCGTTTAAAAATACAGATTGTACCACTCGAACGAATATCATACGGTAGACTATTAAACAATATTGCACTAGAATATAAAAAACTGTTCCGTTTAAAATTCGTATTTGGTTTTGGCAAAAATATTTTACATAAAGTATTACGGAGAGAATATTGCGAAGTTTGCATGCATATTCGATTGGCAAGGTATTCAGGAGCAGTATAGTGGATACATTTAAACAGGAGGATAAGATTCATTTTTTCCATCTCCTTTGAAGAGGTTCAATTCCTTACTGATTGTATAATTCATCACTTCGTGCAAACATATCAGCATTTAGAATAATTCTCAAAGCTCTTTTCTGTAAAATAAAAAGTATATTCGGATGTGACTTATTAGCACTGGTCCATACAGTAAAGAACAATAATCAAAATGAGATTGAATACTTGTGTGATACAACATTTTTATAACATGAGTAAGAAGAAATAAACTCTTAACAACCTTGCTACTAATATAATCAATATGATATTTCCAATTTAAAGTAGAATAAAAAATCACTCCCAGATATTTACATTTTGAAACACGGTGCAAAATTTCCCCACCTATAGTGAGTTTAATCAAATCATCATAGTCAATCGCCTTTGGGAACCAATAAGCATATATTCAGACTTTGCCGCATTCATAATCAATTTGTTATGCGTGAGCCATGACGAAATACTTTGTAAATCTTCATTAATTGATACAAACATAACATGAGGATCGCTAGATGAAAAATAGAGACAAGTGTCATCAGCATAAAGTGATAGTTGGCAGTGTTGAATTACATCTGGAATATCATTAATAAACAACAAAAACAGCAGTGGGCCGAGTATCGATCCTTGAGGTACACCGAACTCGACTCTCCTGTGCGATGAAGTACTAGGTGTTTAAAAAAAAACATTTCCCACTTTTGATTCTTAATAATTCATAAACTATATATCAGATCACACTGTCATTGATATGAGTAATAGCTGAATAGTGTACAATTTGGATGAAGGTGGTTTGAATATGAAAACATAAATCAGTTTCATGAAATCCATGATTAATTTCACAGTTAGGTTCCAGATTTTGCTCTATTTTCAACCCTCTGTACAAAATTTCACTTTGCACAGGGGTCAATGGGTGTGTATGGGAGTGTGTGTTTAACACCTAGACAATGGTCCTAGACAATGGTTAAAGGGATTGTACAGTTATGGTTGAGACCTAATTTCAGGTTTCTAACATTTTTTTGGTGAAATAATGAGAAACCTATTATAAAATGTGAAAGAGCATGTAATTCTATGAGGAATTCAACGTTTATTTGATGAAAATTGGTTTTGAAATGGCTGAGATATCAAAAAAGAGCGATTCTAATAAAGTGTGGGACCCACACTTTATTACGATCGCTTTGTTTCACTTTGTTTTTTGATGTTTCAATCATTCCAAACCCGATTTTCGTCAAATAAACTTTGAATTCCTCTTAAAATGGTATGTCCTGTACTATATCATAAGCGTTTTCTTTGTATCTCTCAAAAAGTTAAAAACCCAATTCTCATCTCCACCAAAACTGTACTATCCCTTTAAGGTTTGAATGCTCCATTATTTATTCATGAGAAATTCCACTATCGCAATTAGTCTTTATTCAGCCTCTGGCAGTATCCGTGTAAAGTCAAACGCCTGCCGATACTGTCGTTGGGTCTCGACAATGCTCTCCCTACTTCTGAAAAACGATATTACAATGAATACCTTCTGTTCTATCGTAAACATGGTGACAGGAAGTAAAGAAAATCAATGAGAGTATACACTTGTGTAAATGGAGCCTTAAATAAATCTACTGTGAAACATATCGCCCCAATGATAAATGCTGCTGAACTCTTCACTAAAAATGATTTCTTTTTATCAAAAAGCGAAAAATGTGTCAGACTGTTTAATAAGTATAAAGACAGCTGTATTAAAATGAGGGACTTTAGATCATTTATGCTTATTAATATCCCAAATTTAGTGATATGTGAAACAAAAATTGGAAATGATTGCCAGCTGGAATGGAATGTGGTGTTTGCAAGCACATGGAAACGTGTGCTTCCTCTTTCCATGTGCATGCAGTTTACCCTTTACCGTGCATGAATTCAGACTAGCAGTGCCCAGGGCAATCCACATGAATTATTGATTAAGCATTCATGTGCCTGGGAGCACGAGACTGACGCCTAGTCAACAGGTGGTTCAGGCATGTCCATTGTTACGGGCCATTGTCAGCACACACTCACATACAAATCATTGGTTCCTGTGCAAGGTTCAATTTTTGTACAGAGGGTTAAAAATTGACCAAAATCTGAAACCTAACTTCAAAATCAATCTTAGATTTAATAAAACTGATTTATGCTTTCACATTCACATTACCTTCAACCAAATTGTAAACTATTCAGCTATGTTACACCCGTCCCGATGTGGTAAGGGGTGTTTAAAAACTGTGTAATGAAGGAAGGGAAAATGCCACGTCTAGTCACAATGGATGCAGGGATGAAAGTGTGTATCTTTATTCCGGTATAAATCATACCGGTGATCAGGAGGTCGTAGGTTCGAATCCTGCTCGAGTATGTACGCCCATGATTTTTTATCATGGCTACTACTAAAACACTGATCAATTCAGTGCTTATTTACGTCGATGTAGGGCAATTTGTCAATCAGTTGCAATGAAAACATCTCGACGGAAAAACTTCATAAATTTGAATAACAAAACAGTACCCGCTGCATGCTATAAGGATTAGAACCAACACTTGCTGTCGGGCGAAAGCTCGGTGGTCTAGTGGAGATGACGCCTGTTCGGTGATCAGGAGGTCGTGGGTTCGAATCCTGCTCGAGTATGTACGCCCATGATTTTTTATCATGGCTACTACTAAAACACTGATCAATTCAGTGCTTATTTACGTCGATGTAGGGCAATTTGTTAATCAGTTGCAATGAAATCATACCGAGTTTCAATGATCATATTAATCTCAATCAAAATAATTATCAAACACTTCTTCTTATCAATACAATGTGAATGACACATGCCAGTTTGCTGATATGAATACGTAATTCTTCATTAGTGTAATCGATAATTTACCATGCTCAATATGATGCTTGATTTATACCTGAAAAAGTCTCTAACATCAAATGTTAATTATAGCACTTACTCATAACTATCAATTTTAATATTCCTTTATATGAAGCACAATTAACTGTAAAATTCTCCTTTGATAAAGCAATCTAGCTTTACCTTAACCAGTCCTTTAAAATATTAATGATTTAATCAAATAAACACAACTAAATATCATTTGTTTAATCTCTTGTATCCGTAAATCAAAACGCGAATGATTAAATAAACCTAAACCTGGAATGCATTCACTTCTTTGGCAAAAAAAAATTGTTTTAAAAGCAAGCGGGGAAAACTAGTCGTTTTAGTACTGTACACTGCCAAACAAATCTAACTTCTTTAGTTTTCCTTTATTTCTCTAAAAGCCAGGTTTTCTCTCTCTTTCCTGCTCGTTTCTGTATTTTATTCCTCTCATATAAAACAAAACGCCTCTGTAAAATCTTTTACAACATAAAATTTAACGACATATGAGATGATCCCTGCCGTCAGGCAAAAGCGAAAGTATTTCGGGAATTTTACTACCGTCGCTCTGAAGACCAAACTTTGGGGACGATCCCTGAATAATTCCTTTTTAATTTCTTTATACCAAGTGAGGAACTGAGAAGCTGGGAAAGTGAGAGAGACACTGACCACAACTATAAACACACCAACCAGAGAGCTAGTGGTCAGCGCTCTGGCCGATAAGGTGTGGAGGTCGCTGTGAGTCATCCCAACTGTGTTCACACCGACCCTCCGTCTCTATCTCTTTTCTACTTGTATCTGCAATTGAACACTGTGTATTATTATCCGTCACTGTTTCCCCTCTACACAATGCTACACTACTATTCCATAAGCATCATACCAAGTATCCACGTAATTACAATTAGTACACTTGTTAAGGCATTCAGGCTTTCAATCAGAATAACATATATCAGTCACTTTACGCTCAATCCCAAGAGGGCCGTATCAATAATAAGGTCAGTGGACTCTGGTGCGACGCACCGCCTAGGAGAGTATTTACACTCACCATTCTACTCCGCTCTCTACACGGGATGGCACAGCCTATGGCTTGTTCACGCTCGCACTAGCGAAACTTAATCCGAAACTAAATCAGCTTAAGTAGCAATTTTACATCTTTCATAATGAATACTGTTCAATCACTACATAAATCTATTCATGACACAAGCACTAATACTCATATGGTCACTAGCACATCATAAACAAGCAACAAACACTCATATCTGGCATTAAACAATTATAAGTAATTATGCAATAACTTCACTGAGAACATCATCTTTGCTCTTAATTCCTCTTTTACTGAGGGAGGAACTATGTAGTTCAACTACAAAAAAACTAAACATCATAGAATTCACAATCAGAAAGAATGATTTAGGATTATTGAACGGGAGTAGAAGTAAGATTTCTTACCTGAAGGAAGGGAAAAATGTCACGTCTAGTCACAATGGATGCAGGGATGACAGTGTGGAGCTCAAAACCACATCCATCGTGATGAAGGCATTTTTCTCAGAATTTGAAGAGACTGGGTAAACTCCACTCTGACTTCAGGGGTAGGTGAAATAAACTTTCCCTATTTATACAAATGCATGTATCTAGAAACTTCCAAAAAATTTAGGGGGTCCATTTTCTTGGGGCCTTTACATTTATATCAATGACAGTTTTATCGGATGAATAGTTTTTGAGCTATTAATAATCAAAAGTGGAAAATGTTTTTTGAAACACCTAGTATATCCATTCACCACAGTGGCCTGAAGCCTACCAGTTAAGTAGCTTTGGAACCAGGACACACTTCCCTCATCAAAACCATAATGCTTCAGCTTCTCTACTAGAATAGCATGATCCACCATGTCGAATGCCTTCTTAAGATCTAAAGTAATAAGGCAAGTGATAAGACCTTTGTCCATACTATCCTGTAAATATTCAACAACATTTAACAGAGCAGTATTGGTTGAGTGGTTTGCACGAAAACCCGATTGTTTGCAAGAGAGAATTAAATTCTCGTTCAAGTATTTAGTTACTTGTCGCTGGACCACTCTCTCTAAAACTTTTGACAATACCGGCAGTACAGAAATAGGACGATAGTTGGACATTTCAAAAGCACTTAGGCAAAGGAATGACTTTAGCAGTCTTCCATTCAGTCGGAACAATGCCGTTTTTCAAAGACAAATTGATCACATGCGTTAGGGGTGGTACACCACGAAGTGCCAGGCGAACACTTTTCAACACCATCACAATACATTTTCTACACCTGTGGGTGTGGTCCTCTATTAACACTTACTCGGTGTTGAATTTAACACCCATGGTTTTAAATCTCACACCGATGTTTTTACAGTGTAGTAATGAATAGTAGGCATATGTGATTGCTAAATTGATATCAATTATTGCAATTTCCTCAAACAAACATCCATTAAAATTGTGTAAGACAAAAAAGGTACAATATCAGACAAGACCTACTGTAACGAACAGCCATTCTTAATTAAGGTATAGAGTGCACGCTGTTTCTTCACAGAGACCCTCAAGAGCACTTGTACCGAAATAGATAGATAGATAGATAGATAGATAGATAGACTGATTGACTGATAGATAGAGAGAGATAAAAAGAGAGGGAGAGACAGGGAGAGATTAAAACAGAAGGCATGTTTAAACTACATATCTAAACTGCATTTAAGTACAGACATTACTTCTTTCACTTCTCGACATCTAAGGAAAAATTTAAATTTCCTCGTGATCAACTGTGAGTTGTACACAGCCTCCATCACTTAAACCGTATGTCCATTCCAATTTACTCCGTCGTGAAAGTAGGGAAACAACACTAACTCTTGAGCCATTGGAAAAGTTGAAGGTCTATACATCGACACCTTCCTTACAGGAGAACTTCAACGTAATTGTCAATGTGGGTCCTTGTGTCTGCATGTATGAGTGTACTACTCTGTCTTTTTTTCTATCTCTTAGGCAAATTGTCGTTTCCTTTGTGTGTGTAATTTGACCCCCCCCCCTTTTTGAGGGGTTTGCATACTACAAGCTATGCTTTTTAGCAGTCCTTTCAATTTCCAACAAGTTTGTTTCTGAGTTTACCATTTCTATTGATAATTTACCTGTGTCTTCATTACATGTTATTATGCTATTAACCACATGGTTGTACTGATTTTGTGACGTTATTGGTATACGCGAACATTTCATTGTATTCCTCATTATTTTGTTGGAGATGAAATAAATCAGTTCGACAATTTTTGATTTGTCATTGAATGTATCGACTACCTTGTAAGCCAAAAGTTTTTAAAATCCTTGCCAAATTTTCAATATTCCAGATCAATTTCTACGGCTACAACACGTCATTTTACATCACCATGGAAGGTGTGAGTGGGAATAGCTACACAGGTGATATCGCCTTTGATGACATTTCCATTTCCCAGGGAATCTGCCAACGAGGTAAATGTACCTATGTACATCTCGCAAAATTTCAGTGTTTACTATAGAGGTTCGAATGGCTCAAGAAAAATTTAGCATGAGAGGATTGCCCTTTCTTCTTCTTTTTCTTTTTTTTTCAACTTACCGATCAATGTCAACTAAAGATTGAAACGCATTCTAATAAGTGATATTGTGTTATTGCATGAATTCATAATATTTCACATTAGTAGTGCTATGTTTCATTTCATTTCGTAGTTTCTGATTTTGTATGAAAAAAAGAATTAAGAATATCAAATACAGTCATTGAATCCGAGATGAATTTCACTGACTTTTTTTTAATCATTTTTACGTCGACTTTAAATTGGAGCCCTATAGATTGCTCACCTGGCTCAGTACAAAGAATGAGAGCAAACATTTCATATTTCCTCCGTTCATGTGTCCTTCATTCATTTTCGAATATTTTTTCTTTTGTTTTGTTTTTGTTTTTGTTTTTGTTTTGTTTTTTGCTGTTAAGTACTCCCGAGAAGTTCAAGTATTCTCTTAATGAATCCAATTGCAAATCCCTAACTATACGGCCTAATAGCAAC
The DNA here is from genome assembly GCF_040938485.1 of Diadema antillarum. Lineage (NCBI taxonomy): Eukaryota > Metazoa > Echinodermata > Echinoidea > Diadematoida > Diadematidae > Diadema > Diadema antillarum. The sequence goes on from NW_027271066.1 coordinate 1,223,003, forward strand.
CTTGCGTTTCTTCAAAACTTATCTACAATGATTTATGAAATTGAATAAAAGTTGAGCTTGCATCAACTTTAGTCACACCAAGAAATTATTTAGTTCCTTCTTGCGAGCTATGAAATATTCTATGTCAGCAATCAATCAGAAAAGAAATCTGATAAAGTGTGTGACGGTAAGCTTAGTGTAAAACTATTGAAAGCTTTAATGGAATAGAAATAACATGCTGCGGGTATAAATGTAAATGTGACCCTGCACCTCAAAACAAACAAAAAGTCGCCAGACATGAATTTTTAGTTATGACCATATTCTGAAAGAGCAGACTTTAAGCTTTAAAATGATGTATAATTCAAATCAAATGGACTCTCCTAACCTATCTAAATATTGGAAAGAAAGCACAAACTCAGGAAAAGTGTGAACTGAGAAAAGAGGCTCTGAAGTACAGTGTCTCTTCAAGCGCTTAATCTTTACCAAACAGTGCTGGCTGTGCGATGAATGGGACAAAAAACAGGAAGTAAACCACCAGAGTAACAACAATGAAGGGATTATCAAATTAAACTGAAATTAAGTATGCCTCATTAACACATTCTGTCCATAATTAATGCCAACTTTCAAAGCAGTAGCACTGTCCTTTCAAAAGTTATTAGAGTTGAAAGTGAAGAGTGTGGACAAGGTTTTTCAGAAATGAAAAAGGGATTCTAAAGACACACCTAATCACACTATTCTAAAAAAAAAATGTTCGAGATAAACTGCTAAAAAACACACTTTCCTGCCCGTTTTATGATACCAAATGTTAGCATAATGTACAAGAAGACCCGCTCTTTCAGAAAATATGATAAAGTCAAGTTCGGCTAGGTTGACCCATTTCATTTATTTTCAGTCCTCACGCAAAATCAGTGTGTGCGACTTTATGTTTGTTTTGAGGTGCACGGTCACAAATAGTACAGTAGTCGATACAGACGCAAGGAGGAATTAAAAATGCGAACGGTTTAATTTGAAGTTCTAAAAATAACCCTATACCTCTACGGACATCCTTTGGATGGCAGCAGGCTACTTTGCCCTTAATCGCCTCGTAAAGACAAGCTATATAAACAAAATAATGATCTGTAAGAAATTGACAAAGCTTGACTGTGCAGTAGAAATGACTGATTTCACGCCAAACGTTTTCACGAGGAAATGCATTATCTAACATCAATTCAATTCAAACATCGAAGAGTTGCCGATTCTCAACCTTTTTGAATATCAACCTTTAAAACAAGTGAGACGAAATGTTTGAACAGGGCAAGATTAGCAATGTTCGCACATCGGAAATAACAAACTGATTTTCCACACATCTTTTGCTGTATTTTAGTTGAAATCGAAGAATGTTCAAAATTGAAATTTTGCCTTGAAAAGCCAGATCATTATCATCGTTGAACTAGCCGCTGTTGAAGCGGTTTTGGGAACAACCAAAAAAAAAAAAAAGAAAAAAGAAAAAAAAAGAGAGAACTGTACCAACAAATTAAGCTTTATAATAGAAAGATCCCGCCGTTGGAAACCCTTCCCCATCAAGAACCCAAACACACGCAAATGGCGCGCTATTTGCCAAATAATTCCGATAAACTCAGTTTTTCGCTTGATAAACAAAGTTTATCGATAAACTTAGTTTATCGCTTGATAAACAGTTTCTCTCGTAAAACTTAGTTTATCGAGTTTAACGACTGATAAACTAAGTTTTTCGGCGATAAACTGAGTTTATCGGAATTATTGGGCAAATTTCGCGCCATACACGCGCGCGCGCGCACACACACACACACACACACATTATCAGTACATAAAACGGAAAGGTCGTTCTCATTCGAACACGACAGAGCTCGCATTATTTTTCAGCACATCGAACAGCAACGATTTCTTGCAACATTTCATTTTGAGCTTTGACACATTATCCTCACTATGTGCATCTTTCTATTATTATCTTTCAGTTATACCAGTGGCCGAAGACATTGATTGTGACTTTGAATCCGGTCTGTGTGAATGGGAGCAGGCATACGGCGATGACTTTGACTGGACCCGTAACAGCGGACGTACCAGCTCGTCTTCCACCGGACCAGAGGGGGACCACACAACCGGCTGTAAGCACCTTGATTTTGCCATTTCCTTAATTGTATCATCCTTTATACTGTTGTAGGAGAGAAGGAGATTTACCACTGTCTTTTGAACTTCCCTGTTGCAATTTCTACTTGTGTTGATACTTCTACGATTATTAGCACTACTATTACTATTACAGTATCTGAATACGCTCTCCGTATAGTTCAGACTGCTTATCTACCTACTAATCTGAATACTGATGTAAAGGAGTGACAATTACTTGTATGTTAAAGATAACTGCATGAAATAATATTGCGGTTGTGAACAGTGGAAATGGGTTAAGAGCAATCAAATCAATGCTAGAAGATACCGAACAAATTGCAATCTTAATGATTCACTATTCAGCCGGGAGGCATTTCCCTTGTGTAAACATGGACTAATATTAGACATCCGCATTAAGGGATTGATAACATGATAGAGATATTGCCTTTTACAGGTCTAATGTGAGCTGAACATTTTCGTGAGACTTTTCCTCAAGATTTCATTGTTTTTCTCCGAAGTGCACAGGGCCGAGAGGAAATTTAATGTCATCTCAAAAGGAAAGTATCTCCTTGGAGGGACTATCAAGTGTTATACGCAACATTAGACGATTCAATAATTGTTATATTTTATGATATAAATAAATGTCCTTTATTTCATTCAGTCTTGTCGGCAGCAAGTCAAATTCCGGAATTATTTTGTCGAAGTGACGTCACCGCTGACAAAACTGGCGAATTCGATCCTCACTGCGCTTGTCACTTGATTGCCTTTTTGTCCAATCACCAGCCAAAAATCTCATATAGACCAATACATTTGTAACTCTTATTTTGTTTCAATTATGTCTGTCACAAAAGGTAGGGAGATGTCATGAAGGATACGATCTCATTGTAGTGGGGATAATCATTTTCACAGGTTCCTATACTGCCGCTAGTTTAATTTACAACGACCTTGCCACCATTCTGCCGTACCTTTACAAAGAAAATTTTAGTGCTATCCTATAAAAATCGAACACTAACTTTTCGATTATAAAGCATGGTCGTCACTTTTTTTTTAGAAGAAATCAAAGTCAGGTTTTTCCCTCCTCCCCCCCCCCCCCGCCCCCTCTCGCCATTAAGAGAAATTGATACGCGAACCAAGTGAATGGATATCAATTATTAGGAATTGATCCCATCGTGAAATGTAGGAATAGTATCAGTAATATTGAAAGGAAGGAGTTTGAGTTTGAATTTACTTTCTTTCACCATGATATGGGTCACACACTTTACCCATCAATGACTGTTGAAATGGCTAACCCTAACCCTAACTCCACTTCAGATTTTCATTAAATTGAATAATTACGAAGCAACTGCTGCACAACTTTTCCGTCTTTTGTCCATACCTCTTTCACTGACGACAATTTTGTTGCGGCATTGACGAATGTCACTGTGGTATAGCCACATTGCCACAAATTTGCATTCATTGAGTGATTGTCGGCTTTTAGCTGTGCTGAAGGAAGTGAATTATCACCCAACCACGTCCTCGCTTACCACTTATAAATCCAAGAAAAAGAATACGTACATCTTAAGCCAAGCTTGCTGTTAAAGTCTTCTCTATAAATGAATAGAATACATGTTTCTACGCTCAGTTGTTGTATCATTGATTCTTGATCTTGCTTTAAATCCTTATCATTTACATTGTATATTTTTCCCCTCTTGCAGTCGGATATTACGTGTATATAGAGACAAACTCTCGTAGCGATGGGGATTTCGCACGCCTATGGAGCCCCGCCTACAGTGGTGACGGGCCCTTGTGCCTGATATTTTGGTATCATATGTACGGCAACACAATCAACTCATTGAATGTCTATAAGTCAGATACAAGATGGCCAAATGCGACAAACATTGTATCCTCACTCAGTGGGGACAGGGGAAACGTTTGGAGGGAAGAACAGGTAGGGTTTTGATGCTACACACTTTATTTTTTATCTAATTTACTTTGAATTTTAAGATATATTTGATGAGAATTATTATGTTTTCTAATATACTCAAAGACAAGCTTCGATCTGGTACTAACCAAACATGTGAAAACACTGACCTCCAACCCAGATTGAATACTTTGATGTATTGTGTGAGACATGGATTTAGGGCAATTCTTGAATACATTTATAAATTGCTTTGATGTATTTAATTTGTCATGGAAGAAAATTGTTTTTAGTGAAGCTCTGCAATCCAAAGAAAGAGAAACAATAAACTGTTGATTTAGACGAATCAGCGACAATTTGTTGAAATATTCTAGTGCTACGGATGCTTAAAGGACAAGTCCACCTTCATATACATAAGGATTGAGAGAATGCAGCAATATTAGTACAACACATCAGTCAAAGTTTGAGGAAAATTGGACAATCCGTTCAAAAGTTACGAACATTTTAAGTATCTGCGCAGTCACTGCTGGAAGAGAAGACTACTACTGTGTATGATGTCACATGCGTACAACTATATAAGGAAAATAAAAAGAGAATTTCACAAACCTTCACTTTTTGAATAAAGCGCACATTTCTCCGACTTGCTACTAGGGTAATATTATTCCCCCTGCCTTCTGAAAGAGAGAAGTCGAGCGTTCTTTTGTTATGCGAGAAAAATGGAAATATGTTGAATTTTCTTTATTCTTTATATCATTGTAGTCATGTGACATCACAAGCTATAGTAGTCTTTTCATCTAGCCGTGATTGAGCAGAAACTTCAAAAATTCATAACTTTTTAATGGATTGTCCGATTTTGCTCAAAATCTCACTGATGTATCCTACTAACATTGCTGCATTCACTCACCCACATATCTATGAAAGTGAACTTGTCCTTTAAAGGTTTTATGAGATAGAAATGCATATTGATGTGTGTTAATTTATGATACCCTCAAAATCACCTTCTCTCTTGATAAATTTACCTGTGTCTTCATTACATGTTATTATGTTAACCACATGGTTGTACTTATTTCGTGACGTTATTGGTATACGCGAACAATTCATTTTCTTTCTCATTATTTTGTTGGAGATGAAATAAATCAATTTCATTTTTTGACTCGTCAGTGAATGCCTTCTACTACCTTGTAAGCCGATAGTTTTTAATTCCTTGCAAAACATTCAATTTTCCAGATCAATTTCTACGGCTACAACACCTCATTTTACATCATCATGGAAGGTGTGAGTGGGAATAGCTACACAGGTGATATCGCGTTTGATGATATTTCAATTTCCCAGGAAATCTGCCACCAAGGTAAATGTACATATGTACATCTCGCAAAATTTCAGTGATTATTGTAGAAGTTTGAATGGCTTACAGAAGAACTTAGCATAAGAGGATTGCCCTTTCTTCTTCTTTTCTTCGCTTTTTCAAACTAAGCAATTAAAGCTTGCATCGTATTGTATTGTAAGTGTTCATAATATTTCACATCAGTTATCTGTTTCATTTGATTCATTAAATGGTTTCTTATTTTGTATGAAACAGGAAAAAGTATTAAGACTATCAAATACTGTCATTGAATCCGAGCTGCATTTCATTGAGTTTATTATTTTCCATTGATTTTAAATTGGAGCCTTATAGATTACTCACACGGCTAAAGTACAAGAATTAGAGGAGTCATGTAATATTTACTTCTTTCATTTTCGAAGAATATTTTTTTTTACTATTTAGTACTCCCGAAAACTTCACATATTCTCTTTGTCAATCCAATTGATAATACATAACTATATGGCCTAATAGCAACCTTGTGTTTCTTCAAACCTAAATTACAATAATTTATGCAATTGAATAAAATTCGAACTTGAATCAATTTATTTTTTCCAAAAGCGGCTTTAGTCACAGGGAGAAAACATTTAGTTCCTTCTTGCGAGATAAGAAAAATTCTATGTCAGCAATATCAATCAGAACAGGAAACTGACAAAATGCGTGAAGGTAATTCTAACCTATTGAGGGCTAAAATAGAAAAGAAATAACATGCTGCTTTCATGAATAAAAATAGTACAGAACTCCATACCAGCAGACACACGAAGGAATTCAAATTTGGACTGGTTACTTTTAAGTTCCAAAATTAATCCTTTATGGACGTCCTTCGGATAGCAGCAGGCTACTTGGTCCTGAATCACCCTGTAAGAACGAGCTGTAAAAATAAAACAATGATCTCTTAGAACATAGTAGAAATTGACGAATCTTGACTGTGTAGTGGAAACGACCGATTTCACGCTAAACGTTTTCACGACGAAATGCATCATGTCATATCGAAAAATTGGTGATTATCCACTTCTTTGAATGTCGACCTTTCAAACAAGTGAGCCAAAATGTGTGAACATTCCCTCATCAGAAAAAACTAAATGATTTTCCATAAATTCGTGGCTGTGTTTTAGTTGAAATCGAAGATGTTCAAAAATAAAAATTTTTCCTAAAAAGCCAGATCATTACTGTTGTATTAGCTGCTGTTGACGCCGTTTCGGGAACAAAAAAACAAAAAACAAAAACCTGTATCAACTAAACTGAATTATTGATTAAGCTATATAATAGAAAGATCCCGCCGCTGTAAACCCCCCCCCCCTAACGAGAACCCCAACACACGCATAAACATACACACAAAAACACACACACACACACACACACATTATAGGTAAATAAAACGGAAAAGTCGTTCTCATTTGAACCCTACAGAGCTCGCATTATGCTTTAGCACATCGAACATCAACGATTTTTTTCAGCATTTCACGTTTAGCTTCACCAACACATTATGCTCATTCTTTGCATCACTCTATATCATTTTTAAGTTATACCAGTGGCCGAAGACATTGATTGTGACTTTGAATCCGGTCTCTGTGAATGGGAGCAAGCATACGGCGATGACTTTGACTGGACCCGTAACAGCGGACATACCGGCTCGTCTTCCACCGGACCAGATGGGGACCACACAACCGGCTGTAAGCACCTTCGTTTTGCCTTTTCCTTAAATTTATCATCAGTAACACTTGATTTTGTGAGGAGATTTACAACTGTTGCAATTTCTCATTGTGTTCATACTTCTATGACTATTAGCAATATCATTACTATTACAGAAAATATTGTTTTCGACTTTTCGTAAGATGTTCATAAACACCATGACTCTTGGATGAGTTCTCTTATCCGAATACGTTCTCTTATAATCGGGACTTCCTTTCTGCCTTCCTTCACAATACTGATTTAAAGAAGAAATACATTTTATAAGAAATGATATCATATAAATTGACTGTTTTCCATCATTTAATGTTATTTTGATTAATTTCTGACATAAATCATGCAATAAAGTTGTATCTGCTTTGAATATAAGAATCTTTATTTTTACCACATTTGAGCACTGGAAAAAGATCGATGCGGCTACGAAAAGTGCCAAATCTGTGACGTCACCACGTGTGTATGCAACCCAGTGGGATTTACGTATCTATAGGCAAACTGTGTGCACTTTTCAGGAAATTGGTGTGTAATTTGTTGTCAATCTGGAATAAATCGTCCGCCAAAACTATATATTCACGTCGTGAAGTTGTTTGTTTAATTGTGTTCATTGGAATCATATTTCACACCCATAAATTTACGGAAAAACAAAGTTTTAAAAGCACAAAACCTATCGTCAGCTTAAGATTCACGATTCCCGTAATCAGCTGTTCCTTCTTACAAGCACAATTTGCTAGTACATGTATTGTTGACATAACAAATCGATCACTGTGGGGGAATTGCGTATAGCTGAGGTAATCTTACATACTCATGAAGGATGATAACTAAGTCAAAGAGCTGTAATTGATTGGAAATCATTTTTACACCCATAAATTTCCGGAAATACGACGTTTGAAAAGTACAAAACCTACCGTAATGAGCTCAAGATTCGCGATTGCCGTGATCAGGTAAACGCACAACAGCACCAGCAGAATCGGCAGTGAAGAGGTAGGCCTGTTCCTTGATGCCGTGATTTCAGCTTGATTCTTCTTCGAAATGGCATGACGAAGGCTTGTTAGATAAATGTGACCTTCTTTTTTCTGTTTGTTGGTTTAAAATTCTAATTTTTACCTCTACTTGCTGAAAAACAAAGCGGGAAACTGCAAAATTTCTGTACCGAGCAGCGGTCACGATACAAGTGTTGCATGCAAGCATGCACCGCTGCTGCAGCGATCCCCATAGTATAACACATAGGTTAAATTGTCTGTAAACAAGGGGGTCCTCGGCGCAGTTGATCAATTGTGAACACGCATTTCGATCACGTGTCTTGGTAAGCAACAAGGCTGTTTACGCGTCTGGGAGACGATTTGCATAAACTTACGCATGTTTCAGACGAATTTATGAATGAAAGTGAGTAGCATGACATAATGCCATGACCGTACTTGGAATAAGCAGAGGTAGAGCTTTCTGTAGGTACCAAATGTGTCAGGGTCCAACGCAGAATATCTAAGACGAGATCGCCAAAAGAACAGTCATTTTCGCCGTAAGCGAAGGCAATTTGGTCTTTAGACGTAAGATTTTGGCCAACCTTGAGATTGACATCCCACTTTTCTCTTCAAAATTCCACATTTTGTAGGTTGTATTTCGAAATGTTGTTGATATCAATCAGAAACTAGAAAATTTCCCCTACAACGTGATACCAAAATGTCAATTTGGTCCCTGAGGTAGGTCATTTTTTGGACCTTTTCCGGGCTGTAGCGCGAAATCACATTTGCCTAGAAGTTTTGGGTTTTGCTAGAGCGGGTCTCATAGCCGTACGGCAAATCAGCTCATACACATTCGGTGACGTCGCTCAAGTCCGATGTTTCTTGTAGCGAACGAAGCTACGTGGTCATGGAAATTGAGTGTTTTTTCAATCTCAGAAACAGTTTGGGGGTAAAGTGACATCGTCTAAAAAGATATCCAGTTTTATTGACTAGCTTCTTAGCTTTCCGTAGATATCAAACTTGTCATATTTCTAGATTCTCTATAAATTTCTGAAAGAGTGACAATTTCCTGTAGATTACGAGATAACTGCAAGAAATAACAATGCCGCGGTTGTGAACATTGTGAAGTTTTTTAAAGCAATCAAAACAATGCTAGAAGATACCTAACAAATTGCAAACATCATGATTCATTTAGCCTGATGGTATTGTCCTTCTCTAAACATTGAGTAATATCAGATATCCGCATGAAGTGATGGTTAACATGATAGAGATATTGCCTTTCAGAGGTGTAATGTAAGTCCACCGGAGTTAATTTTCCTCAAGAGATCATTTTTTCCCCGAAGTCTAAAGGGCGGAGAGAAGATTAAAGGGTGTGTACAGTTCTGATCGAGATTTAAATTTAGCTTTTAACATTTTGCGAGATATTCAGAAACCTTTCTATGAGATGTCAAAGAGCATGCAGTTCTAAGGGGTATCAACAGTTAAATCAATGAAAATGGGTCTTGAAATGGCTGAGATATCCAAAAACAAGGTGAAACAAAGAGATCCTAATAAAGTTGTGGCATGTCGCCTTTTATTATCAACACTTTTTGGGATATCTCAGCCATTTGAAAACCAATTTTCATCAAATAAACATTGAATCCTTCTTAAAATTACATGCTCTTTCATATTTCATAAGAGGCTTTTCATTATCTCACTTAGGAATGTTCGAAACACGAATTCCTACCTCAACCAGTACTGTACAGTCCCTGATCATCTCAAAAGAAAAGTATCGCCTTGAGAGATTACCAAGTGTTATACGCAACATTAGACGAGGCAATATTTGTTATATTTATGGTCTAAATGAATGTCCTTTATTTCATTGTTAGTCCTAGCGGCAGCAAGTCAAATTCTGGAATTATTTTGTCGACGGGACGTCACCGCTGACAAAACTGACAAATTTGATCCTTACTGCATTAGTCACGTGATTCCCTATTGTGCAATCACCAGCTTGTATCTATATAGACCATCAGATTTATTACTTTTATTTTATTTCAATAATGTCTGCTACAAAATGGTAGAGAGATGTCATAAATTGTACGATCTCCTTGTTGTGAGGAGAATCATTTTCACAAGTTCCTATTATCCACCGCTGGTTGTAATCCTTCGTAATATGAAGCATTACAACCAGCACTATAATAATAATTAAGATAGTGCTGGGAGGGAAATTGTAGGGCAATTTGTCAATCAGTGGCACTATAACAACTCCACGCCAGCTATCCGTGAATTGGAATAATTATGTGGTAACTGCTGGTGTTTGTTTCCGGTTGTTGTTGCAGTTTTTTTTTTGTCCGTACCTCTATCACTAACGACATTTTCGTTGCGGCATTGACAAATGTTACAACTGCCACAATTTGCATTCATTGAGCGTTTGTCGGTTTTAAACTGTGCTTAATGAAGTGAATTATCACCCAACCACATCCTCCCTTACCACTTTTAAAGCCAAGAGAGTACGTTTACATTTTAAGCCAAGCTTGCTGTTAAAGTCTTCTCTGTAAATTAATTTAAAACATGTTTATACGCTCAGTTTTTTTACCTTTAAAAGCCTTATATTATGTATATGGTATATTTTTCCCTCCCACAGCCGGATATTACGTGTATATAGAGACAAACTCTCGTAGCTATGGGGATTGCGCACGCCTGTGGAGCCCCGCCTACAGTGGTTACGGGCCCTTGTGCCTGACATTTTGGTATCATATGTACGGCATTAATATCAACTCACTGAATGTCTACAAGTCAGATACAAGATGGCCAAATGCGCCAAACATTGTATCCTCGCTCAGTGGGGACAGGGGAAACGTTTGGAGGGAAGCACAGGTAAGGTTTTGGTGCTACACACTTTATTTTTGATCTACTTTATTTGAAATTGAAGTTACATCTTATGAGAAATATTATGTTTTCAAATAACTTGAAAACTAACCTCGATGTGGAACTAACCGAACATCTGAATACACTGAGCACTAACTCAATTTGAATATTTTGAGGTGTTGCACATGATGTGGATATAGGCCAATGTCCTAAATAACTTTGTACTGTATATGTCTTTGATGTATTTGATTTGTCATAGAAGAAAATTGTTCTTAGTGAAGCTCTGCAATCCTTAGAAAGAGAAACAATAAACTGTTAATTTAGAGGATCCAGCTAGAGTTTGTTGAAATATTTGAGTGCTACAGATGCTTAAAGGTTTTATGACATACAAAATGCATGTTGATTTGTGTTAAATCATGATACACTCAACATCACTTTTTGGGGTTAAACGAATATCTAGAACCAATCCATGCATTTTCTGGTTCATTTTCTTCTACTTCACCTCAGAGAACACTAATACGCCCACACACACACACACACACAAACAAAAAAATCAGACTTAAGATATATAGCTATCAGACTAATCCTACTTAACGAACAGCCAATCTTAATGAAGGAATGGATTGCACGCTGTTTCTTCACTTAAAGGACAAGTTCACCTTCATAAACATAAAGATTGAGAGAATGCAACAATATTAGTAGAACACATCAGTGAAAGTTTGAGGAAAATTGGACAATCGATGCAAAAGTTATGAATTTTTAAAATTTTTGTGTTGGAACCGCTGGATGAGGAGACTACTACAGCTTGTGAGTCATATGCGTACAACAGTATAAAGAAAATGTAAAGAAAATTCAACTTATTTTCACTTTTTTCGCATAATAAAAGAGCACTTGACTTGCCTCTTTCTAAAGGCAGGGGGAATAATATTACCCATAACATTTGTCGGTAACAAGTCGGGGGAATGTGTACTTTTTACAAAAGATGAAATTTTGTGAAATTCTCTTTATATTTTCCTTATATTGTTGTACGCATGTGACATCTAAGTTATTCACACACTGCAGTAGTCTTCTCATCCAGCGGTTACTGCACAAAAACTTCAAAAATCCATAACTTTTGAACGGATTGTTCGATTTTCCTCAAACTTTCAATGATGTGTTCTACTAATATTGCTACATTCTCTCAATCCTTATGTTTATGAAGGTGAACTTGTCCTTTAAGCCCTCCAGAGCACGTTTTGAGAGAGAGATAGCGAGAGGGAGGGAGAGAGAGCGAGAGAAGGATGATATCAGAAAGCATGTTTAAACTTGAGAAGTCATCTTAACTGCATTTATATAGAGATAATACCTCTTTCACTTCATGAAATCTAGGGGAAGGTTTAAATTTCCTCGTAATCAACTGAGTTGTACACAGCTTTCATCACTTACGACTTAAACCATTAAATCATTCCAATTTACTGAGTCTTGAAAGCAAAAAAAAAGTGCTAACTCTTGAGCAAGCGGAAAAAGTTGAACGTCTATACATGGACATCTTTCTTTCAAGAGAGCTTCCTCGTAATTGTCAATGTGCGTCCTTGTCTGTGCATGTTTGTGGGTTATTATACTCTGTCTTTTTTCTATCTCTAAGGCAATTGTCCTTTCGTTTGTGTGATTTGACCTTTATTTGTGACCGTGCACCTCAAAACGAACATAAAGTCGCACACACTGATTTTGCGTGAGGACTGAAAATAAGTGAAATAGGTCAACCTAGCCGAACTTGACTTTTTCATATTTTCTGAAAGTGCAGGTCTTCTTTTACATTATGCTAAAATTTGGTATCATAAAACGGGCAGAAAAGTGTGTTTTTTGGCAGTTTATCTCGAACATTTTTGGTAGAATAGTGTGATTAGGTGTGTCTGTAGAATCCCTTTTTCATTTCTGAAAAACCTTGTCCACACTCTTCACTTTCAACTCCAATAACTTTTGAAAGGATAGTGCTACTGCTTTGAAAGTTGGCATTGATTATGGACAGAATGTGTTAATGAGGCATGATTAATTTCAGCTTAAGTTGATAATCCCTTCATTGTTGTTACTCTGGTGGTTTACTTCCTGTTTTTTGTCCCATTCATGGCACAGCCAGCACGGTTTGGTAAAGATTAAGCGCTTGAATAGACACTCTATTTCAGAGCCTCTTTTCTCAGTTCACACTTTTCCTGAGTTTGTGCTTTCTTTCCAATATTTAGATAGGAGAGTCCATTTGATTTGAGTTATACATCATTTTAAAGCTTAAAGTCTGCTCTTTCAGAATATGGTCTTAACTAAAAATTCATGTCTGGCGACTTTTTGTTTGTTTTGAGGTGCAGGGTCACATTTTTTCTTTATTCAAAGGGAATTGCATACTGCAAGCTCTGCTTTTACCAGTACCTTCCATTTTCATCAATATTATTTCGGGGTTTACAATAATGGTATAACCTTTATTTGTATATCTCTTGATAATTTCACTGTGTCTTTATTACATAATTATTATTATGTTCACCACATTGTTGTACTGATTTCGTGGCGCTATTTAAATACGTGAATATTTCAGTGTATTCCTCATTACTTTGTTCGACATGAAATGATTAGTTATAGAATTAGATATTTGGCTCTGAACGCATTCGACTACCTTCTAAGCCGATAATTTTTTAATTAATCGCCAAATATTCAATTTTCCAGATCAATATCCACGGCTACAACACGTCATTTTATATCACCATGGAAGGTGTAAGTGGAATAAGCAACACAGGTGATATCGCCTTTGATGACATTTCCATTTCCCAGGGAAACTGCCAGAAAGGTAAATGTACACATCGCAAAATTTCAGTGGTTATTGTAAAGGTTCGAATGGCTTCCGGTAGAATTTAGCATAAATGGATTTCCCTTTCTTCTTCTTCTTTATCTTGTTCTTTTTTTCTACTGACTACTTCAAGATTGCATGGCATTCTAATAAGTGATATATTGGTGTTTGTGTTCATAATATTTCACATCAGTTATGCTCTGTATCATTTATTTATTTCATAGTCTCTAATTTCGTATGACCAAGGGAAAGAATAGAGACTATCAAATACATTCCGTTAGATCCGAGCTGCATTTTTTTTTTTCATTTAATAGAATAGAAATAACATGCTGCGGGTATAAATGAAAATAGTACAGAAGTCGATGGAGACGCAAGGAGGAATCGAAATGTAAACGGGTTACATTCAAGTTGCGAAATTAATCCTATATCTAGCTCCATACGGACGTCTTTCGGATGGCAGCAAGCTACTTCGCCCTGAATTACCTCTTAAGAACGAGCTGTATAAATAAAATGATGGTCTCTTAGAAATTGACAAAGCTTGACTGTGCAGTAGAAACGATAGATTCTCAACCTCTTTGAATGTCAGCATAAACCAAGTGAGCCAAAATGTGTGAACAGGGCAAGATTGGCAATTTTCCCATATCAGAAATAACTAAATGATTTTGCATAGATTCTTTGCTGTGTTTTAGTTAAAATGTTCAAAAATCAAAATTTTGCCTAAAAAGCCAGATCATTATCATTGTTGAATTAGTTGCTGTTGACGCCGTTTCGGGGACAAAAAACCTGTATCAACAAAACTATTTGTAGATTAAGCTTTAGAATAGAAAGATCCCGCCGCTGCTAATCTCATCCCAACGAGAACCACCAACACACTAGCGCGCGCACACACACACACACACACACACAAACATACACACACACATTATAGGTGAATAAAACGGAAAGGTCGTTCTCATTTCAACCCGACAGAGCTCGCATTATGTTTTAACACATCGAACATCAACGATTTTTTCAAAATTTTACGTTGAGCTTCACCGACACATTATGCTCATTCTATGAATCTTTCTATATCATTTTTAAGTTACACCCGTGGTCAAAGACATTGATTGTGACTTTGAACGCGGTCTCTGTGAATGGGAGCAAGCATACGGCGATGACTTTGACTGGACCCGTCACAGCGGACGTACCGGCTCGTCTTCCACCGGACCAGATGGGGACCACACAACCGGCTGTAAGCACCTTGGTTTTAATTTATCATTATTAATACTTTTTCTGTGTGTGTGTGTGTGCGAGAAGGGGATTTACAACTGTTGCAATTTCTGTTTGTGTTCATACTTTTTTGACTGTCACCGCTGTCATTACTTTTTGTTTCAATTTCAGGATCACCTTTCAGAGCACAATCTTTACTCTGAGATACAGTCAGGCTACTGGCCACACCATAGTTGTGAAACTGCAGTGTTAAAAGTCACATTCTTCTCTCTCTAGATAAATGTGAAGAAGCAATTCTGCGGCTATTGGATTATTCGGCTGCCTTTGACACCGTGAGTCATGACGGCCTTCTTAGCCGTTTACACGATAGATTTGGACTTAAGCCCATTTTATGGATGACCACGGATCACGTGGATCCGGGATCGCCCGTAGTGTTTCCAGCATGACCGTGTTGACTCGATAAAGTCATTCGGCAGGACGGGGCAAATGGATATTACGATCATCCCTACCTGGGTATCATGGGCGTAAATCCCGGGGGGGGGGGGGATGGGGGATTTACCCCCCCCCCCCCCCCCGCCTGAAATGGAGGAGGGGGGATGGCCTGTACCAACGGCGTAAATCCGTACTAAGGAGTGGGGGGATGATCGGCGATAGTCATCATCACCACGATTACAAGACCATAACCGGACCGGCGCAGCCCGGGGGAAGGGGGGGGGGGGGGGGGAGAGAAGCTGCCCCCCCCCCCCACACACACACACGCTTTACAGGGATCAAATGTCCCACTCTTTTCCACGCAAAGTGGGATGGAAGTGGCAGCAAAAATGATTTGTTGTTGTTTTTGTTTGTTTGTTTGTTTGTTTTTGGTTGTCAGCCGACTTTCGGCGGAAAATCAAACTTTAAAAGTATGAAGACTTTTTTGTTGTTGTTTCTCTTGTCTTTTGATGTTCTTTCTTCTTGAATGACAGGCGATTTTGACACCCCCCCCCCTTTCAAAAACGTAGCGCAATCCTGAATAATGGCCAAATAAATTCAATAAAATGCTAATATGGATATCTATTTCTTTGTATGTAATAACGTAGTAGATATTTTCCTGTAGCTATTAATTGTATTGTTCAATTTTCTTGATTTAAGTCAATAAAGCAATCATCCCAGGGGCATCGTTCCGTTTTAATGATGGGGTGGGGGTGGGGGAGGGACTTGGAGTTTGAATATTGTGCGAGGGAGCGGAGCGGCCTAGCGGGGGGAGGGTGTGTGGGGGAGTATCCCCCTCCCACACGAGGAAAATTTGGCATTTTCAGACCTGAAAGTCAGCGATCTGGTGCACACTTTTGGTGAAATTTGGGATTTTTTTTCTATCAAAAACCAAGTAAGAAAAAGAAATATTCATAGATAATTGAATGACTACATCGTGGTATTTCAGCTCTTGCTCCGCCTGTGCGACATCACTGTGAAGGCCTACAAAATAGTGGGGCCTATCACCGGCGTAGCCAGGATTTGATCTTAGGGGGAGCGGTTAGATGCGAGGGAGCTATGCGAGCGAGGGGGAGGGTGGTTTTCTCCTCCCACAGGGAGAAGTTTTTGCATATTGATATGTTGTAGATGGTGCAATCTGATGCATTTTTTTTTGCGTGTTTTATCGACTTGAAACAGTCCAACATGTTTAAGGTAGCAGTACATTTCATGTAGATTATTATTGAACAATTTTGCCTATAAAATGGTATCATTTAGATGAACTTCTTGTATTAATTCTTACACTGAAAATCATGAACGCGATCATGAATTTTGACATTGTACAGTCCAAAAAGGGCCGTTTGTAACTATATTTTTCGCTTAGGAAATTAAGGGGGGTGGGGCGCACCGGACGCAACTGCTGGCAATTACTGGCAGCAACATCAGGAGAATGACATAATGATTAAATGCGAGCGAGCGAAGCAAGCGAGCTTGAAAATTTCGACTGTACAGTCCCAAAACGGCCGTTTGTAGCTATATTTTTTCGCTTAGGAAACTAAGGGGGGTGGGGCGCACCGGGCGCAACTGCTGGCAATTACTGGCAGCAACATCAGGAGAATGGCATGACGATTAAATGCGAGCAAGCGAAGCAAGCGAGCTTGAAAATTTTGACATTGTGCAGTCCCAAAACGGCTGTTTGTAGCTACATTTTTTTGCTTTGGAAATTGAGGGGGCTGGGTGCGCACCGGGCGCAACTCAATCTGGCAGTTACTGGCAGTAACATCAGGAGAATGACATAACGGTTAAATGCGAGCGAGCGAAGCGAGCGAGCTTGAAAATTTTGACATTTTACAGTCCCAAAAGTGCCGTTTGTAGCTATATTTTTTTCGCTTTGAAAATTAAGGGGGGGGGGGGGGGGAAAGCGCACCGGGCGCAACTGCTGGCAATTACCCGACAGTAACATCAGGAAAATGGCATGACGATTAATGCGAGCTTGAAAATTTGGACATTGTACAGTCCCAAAACGACCGTTTGTAGCTATATTTTTTTCGCTTAGGAAATTAAGGGGGGGTGGGCGCACCTGGCGCAACTGCTGGCAATTACTGGCAGCAACATCAGGAGAATGACATAACGATTAGATGCGAGCGAGCGGAGCGAGCGAGCTTGAAAATATTGACATTTTTCCGTCCAAAAAGTGCTGTTTGTAGCTATACTTTTTTTCGCTTTGGGCGCGCACCGGGCGCAACTGCTGGCAATTACCCGGCAGCAACATCAGGAGAATGACATGACGATTAAATGCGAGCGGAACGAGCGAGCTTGAAAATTGTGACATTTTACAGCCTAAGAACTGCCGTTTGTAGTTATTATTTTTTCGCTTTGAAAATTAAGGGGGGGAGCACACCGGGCGTAACTGCTGGCAATTACCCGGCAGCAACATCAGGAGAATGGCATGACGATTAAATGCGAGCGAGCGAAGCAAGGAGGCTTGAAAATTTGGACATTGTATAGTCCAAAACGGCCGTTTGTAGCTATATTTTTTCGCTTAGGAAATTAAGGGGGCGGGGCGCACCGGGCGCAATTGCTGGCAATTACTGGCAGCAACATCAGGAGAATGACATAACGATTAAATGCGAGGGAGCGGAGCGAGTGAGCTTGAAAATTTTGACATTTTACAGTCCAAAAACTGCCGTTTGTAGCTAAACTTTTTTCAGGGATGGGGGCGCACCGGGCGCAATTGCTGGTAATTACTGGCAGCAACATCAGGAGAGCGAGCTAGCTTGAAAATTTTACAGTCCTAAAACTGCCGTTTGTAGCTTCATTTTTTTCGCTTTGGAAATTAAGGGGGAGCCCGGTGCGCTCCCCCCCCCCCCCTCCCCTGGATGTGCCACTGGTAGTCAAGGGTGTCGGTTTATGTTCATGATTGGGGGGAGGTATGACCAGCGAGGTGGCGTCGAAGTGGCCAAGCGGGGGAAGGATGTCAAAAATCTGCACTTTAGAGCATCCCCTTATTGTTTGTGTTTGTGTGTGTGTGTTTTATATGCATGGAAAAGTTAGGAAATAGCCCAGGTCAAGTCTTATTATTGACAATGCAAGGCATTTTAATATAGACAAGTATGTAAAGCAACACTGCAAAATCAATGATCGATAGCTTTGATATAACGAAGCGTAAGGTACAAAGGTTTACATTCTACATCACATTGCACAACATTGTAGCGACTCTTTTTTTGCCGTTCGGATGTTCTGAGTACACTGCGCACATCCTGCTTATATTCCGAATCCCAACCAGGAATCACAATCTTTTGTCGGCTCCGGGCTTTTTGAACAATGTTTACCTCTTTAATTATGGTTAAAAGAAATCTCAGAAAATATCTTATATCTTGATCACCCTTTCATGTCGATTTGAAAAGCAGTTTACTAAACCCTTGAATTACCATTTTGGTAAGTCTTTTTTTTTACCAGCGGATGGGGGGGGGGGGGTACATGCCCCCCATGCCCCCCATGTCCCCCCCCCCCGTAATTACGCCACTGCATGCCCCTGCATACGAGGGTGCTTTTGCATTTTTAGAATTCAGATGAAAATATCTCGTAAACACATTTATGATTAAATCTGGGGAAACTTCAATCCCAGAAGTGTATACTTTTCTTTTTTTTTGGGGGGGGGGGGGGACCCTCCGTTAATTGAAAGTATCTAGATATCTTCTCCCACTCAAGGAACATTTGCATTTCTTTAAACTGAAGTAACAGACCTGGTGCACACTTTAGATGAAACATTTTGAAATCGATCAATCTAAAGTGTACTAGAACCGGAATTTGTCAACACTGACAAATTAGGTGATCCGATCTGTTCGGAAATCAATTGTTTGAGTCTCCTGATCCCAATAGGCATGACCATACAGGTTTCATCTGTGTTTAGTGGACATTGGCCGTGTGATGTTTGGATTCTCATTTAGAAAAGGGAGTCGGACCTGCCATCTATGGTACACAATTCCGTGTACACTAACGAGGATAGAGAATGAAGTATATTTGACCTTTGACCCCACTTTCCACAGACAAGATGGCATCTGAGCAAAAAGTGGTTATTTTGTGAAATGATCCTTGTAAAGCCCCCGTTCCACTATGCCGTTCTCGCTACGATTTGACAATTTTCTCAGGTCGGGAAGGATCGGGTAAAACCTGAGCCGATCTGGACACAGTACGATGTTAGAACGCTCTAAGTACGCTGCAGTTACGACTACCAAGTGCTTGCTACGCTCTTACTACGATGATCGGGAATTAGACATTGCGATCTATGCCGCTGCCGGTACGCTTTAGAACGATGTAGCTACGCTGTTAGTGCGATGTTGCCGATGTTATCCGATCAATGCACGCTGTATCTACGCTCTGAACGATCTATACGATCTTATCACGCTCTTTCCCCGTTCAGAGAGCTGAAAAGTGCCCGATGTGCCCCGATGTACCCCGATTCGACTGTGGGTCAGCAGTCAGTCAACTTATTAGCATGCAGAACCGAAGAAATATACTGTGGACCTCGAAGATTCATTCTTCTTTTTTTACTTTTGATTTTCAAAGTTGTTGTTGCTTCGTTATTCTCACTACTCTTTCTTCATCAGCGAGCCCGTGCTTCTGTGCCTCCAGTGCCCTGGTTATGACCCACCATTTCCCTCTCCTCTCCCCTCCCCCCCCCCCCCCCTTGTCCACCTCGGACTTACTACCTTCTTCACTACTATATCTTTCTATCCTCTCATCAATTTTTTCCTTACAAGAGAGCCGCCATGTGTTTGTTAATGTGCGTCCGTATGTGTGCATGTATGTGTGTATTACTCTGTCTGTCTTTTTTTTTTTTTGCTACCACTTAGGGAAATTTGTTGTTGTTGTTTTTTGCAATTATATATTTTTCTCTATGAGGGGACTGCATTCTGATACTACAAGCTCTGCTTTTTAGCAGTCCCCTCCATTTCCAGCAATATTTTGTATGCATTTACCACAGTGACGTAACTGTTATTTGTATCTCTGTTGATGATTTGCCTGTATCTCTTTTACAATGTTATTCTGTTCATCGCATTGTGGTACTAATTTCATGACGTCTGTGTATATGAGTGTTTCTTTGTATTTTTTATTATTTGTTTGTTGGAAGACGTGAAGTGAAATAAATCAACTTGAACTTGAACTTGAAGAGCCTCCTCAACTCACGGTTCTTTTGCAGCAATGCATTGTATAAACAAAGACGTGCTGATTTTTCGAAGGATTTTTCTTGATGTCCTTGCTTTTATAGTCCGTCTTCCTCCAGTTGTAGATGATTTCATATTCTTCAAAATTCTGCTATGTCCTCTTCCTCCTCTTTCAGCATCACTTGCAGTCTCTCTTTCTTCGCCTTTTGGGTAGCTGCTTCGCTGCTTTCTTCTCTTCTTTTTCTTCATCTCTTCTTCTTCTTCGAAAATTACAGCTAAAATTGCTTCCCATTCTTGTGCCGATGTTACTACGCTCAGAAAGACCTTGTTACGCTCTTCCCGCTGCGTTTACGTCGTCATTACGCTCTCCCCGCTGCGTTTACGCTGTCACTACGCTCTCCCCGCTTGCCGTACGATTAAAATATGTCAATTTTGATCGGGGAGATCGGGAAGAAATTTTGAACCGGTTCAAAATTTCTTCCCGATCTGAAAAACTGCCCGCTCCAACCCCGACCTCCACACGCTGCTGCTACGATGCTTCCGATCCCCGTACGCTTTTGCCGCTCTCTCCCGATCTGCTAGATCGGGACAGATCGGGGTCCAAATCGTGATAGTGGAACGGGGGCTTAACATGGTCTTTAGGTGTACAAAATATGGGAAAGAAAGGACATGTATTCATCAAGATACAGGATGATACATTTATGACCTTTGACCCTAATTTACATACCCAAGATGGCGTCTGATGAAGTAGTTGTTATCTTATGAAGTAATGTACGTGACATGACCTAAACATGTACAAAATATGATGGTGATAGGGCATGTTTTTCTTGAGTTATTGCGAAGAAAATTGCAAGAAGAAAGGAATATGAAAATACATCGAAGATAAGCTTTAATTTCAACCAAGTTTTTGGACGTAATCCCGACAATGTATGAACAAATGGAGGGCACATTGACGATAGCCCAAAGTCTCAGCTAAAACATATCAAAATCTGGTAGAAATTCACCAAAGAATAAGTGAGCTAGTGCTCGAAAAGGACAGTCATGTCAATTTTCATTTCCAGAAAAACTGCACTCCCACAGAGATAACACGTAAACTGGTCAAATTTGACAAGCTTACTTTGAATCCATTTTTACGAGGTGATGCCGTCATCCAATCAAAATGTTGTTTTCTACATTAGTCAAAGAACATTAAATAAGCTACAACATACTGAAATCTGGGTGAAAATTGGCAAAGGATAAGTGAGATACGCTCGAGTGAACTTGAAATTGGATGACGTCATTGTGAAAATTTACTCTTTTTACTTTATAAAGAAATTTGATATCTTTTAAACATTTTTCCAGCATTGCCAACCCATGAAATAACATGTACAACTCATCAGAATATGTAAAGAAAATTGGGGGTCACCGTCCATCCTGACGAGTAAAATCGGATTTAAAATTGGCGGTTTTTTGGCATTGTTGCACTGACGGGCCCGTATGACGTCATATTGAGTCGGATTGACTTGAAACTTGGTAGAAATATTTCTTGACATTTTAGGCAGCCGATAAGTGTGAAAAAACGGGAAATTTCTATTGCATATGAGCTGTGGGTGCGTATATGCGCGCGCGCGTACGCGTCCGTCCAATTTTTTCAATTTTTCAAAAAATGCTCCAAATGGTCTGAAACGTGTGCAAAAAAAAAATTGAGCTCGATTTGAGCATACAAATATTTATGTTTTAAGAGAAAATATGAATTTTGAGAATATGAGTAAAATGCGCATAACTTAAAATGTATGTGACGTAAATTTCATTGAAAAATTCCATTCCATTAATGAGATATGAATGAAAATGTGTTTTCATATAATGACGTCATAGTGACGTCACGGTCGACTGATCATAATGATAATTAGATTTGTCGTCTTTGGGACATGATACATATATGTTATGAGTTTGAAATTGATACTCTGAAAACTTTTCGAGTAAGTAGGTACACAACTTTTGCACAGAAATAAGAAGAACCAACAAAGAATCCGTACAGATACAGAAGGTGATCCGAGAGGATACTCGGATCACCTAATTAAGTAGAAATAACTTAACGGGGAGGGTATGGGAGGGGTTACGCCTATCCCCCTCTTACGCGAGGGATATTTTGTATTTTCAGAATTGAAATTCAGCCATCTTTGAGTGAAATATTTAGACAGTTTTCTATCATGTCTATCAAACAAGTGAGAACATTTCCACATCTCGGGAGTTACGAGGAGGAGCACAATGATCTGTTTGTCCCCAATACTTTTATGGGGGAACCATCCCCCTCCCCCTCCATCGACGCCTCTGCATATGAGGGAGCTTTTGTAAGTGAAAGATATGCTGCACACTCGTTGTCAACGTCTGGACCATACCTTATGTTGATATTACTTTCTTCGTGAGCGAGCGAAGCGAGCGAGCGCTTGAGAAAATTATGTGTACATTATCCTACAAGATAGTACTGTTCAGATAATACTGTTCAGCTCTGTTACCTGTCTGAAGGCGGGCGTACGAACGTCATGCAATATGCCAAAATTGATACAATCACATTTCTGCTTCCTCCATTTTTTTCTCAAATTTCAGGGGTGGGGGGATGATTGTACAAGCCATCCCCCCCCCCTCCTCCATTTCAGGGGGGGGGGGGGGGGATATATCTCCCCCCCCCCCATCCCCCCCCCCCGGAATTTACGCCCATGGCCTGTACAATCATCCCCCCTAAAATTTGAGAAAAAAATGGAGGAAGCAGAAATGTGATTGTATCAATTTTGGAATATTGCATGACGTTCGTACGCCAGCCTTCAGACAGTTAACAGAATTGAACAGTATTCTATCTTGTAGGATAATGTATACATAATTTTCTAAAGCGCTCGCTCCCTTCGCTAGCTCGCGAAGAAAGTAATATCGACATAAGGTATGGTCCAGACGTTGACAACGTCAAATAGCATAGGCTTACATGCAAACATGCTTTGAAGCGAGCAACTCGGGACCATCTGCAAATTATGTAGGAAAACAAACAATAGCAAATAATAATTGAACCCCACACCCCTCCATTTCCTGAATCATTCCTGAAACGATGACTCTGATACATCTATGGGCATACCCAGGAATGATCAGGGGCGTCGAATCTATCTGGGAGGGGGGGGGGGCAAAAGGGCATTTGCCTCGCCCCTGCGGAAATGTTGGGGGCAGACAAATCATTTGTCCTCCAAGCAATTCCCGAGATGAGGAAAAATCTCGAACTCTCTTTTATGAAAAATTGGATAACTACCGCCAGAATTATGCACCGGATCGCTGAATTGCAATCATAAATATGCAAAAGCTCCGCTACTGGGTCCCTTTCGATAGACTTTGTGCACTTTTGAAATTGAAGTTTTATTTCCTTATATATATCAAAGAGTGTGCAGCAGATCTTTCACTTACAAAAGCTCCTCATATGCAGAGGCGTCGATGGAGGCGGAGGGGGATGGTTCCCCCATGAAAGTATTGGGGACAAAGAGATCATTTGCTCCTCCTCGTAACTCCCGAGATGTGGAAATGTTCTTACTTTTTTGATAGAAGACTGTCTAAATATTTCACCCAAAGATGGCTGAATTTCAATTCTGAAAATACAAAATCTCCCTCGCGTAACAAGGGGATAGGCCTAACCCCTCCCATACTCTCCCCGTTCAATCATTTCTACTTAATTCACTTTAGATTGACAGATTTCAAAACGTTTCAACTAAATTGTGCACCAGGTCTGTTACTTCAGTTTAAAGAAATGCAAATTTTGCTTGGGTGGGAGGAGATATCTAGATACTTTCAATTAACGGAGGGTTTCCCCCCCCCCCCCCCCCCCCCAAAAAAAAAAAAAAAAAATAGGCCTACACTTCTGGGTTGAAATTTCCCCAGATTACATGATAAATGCGTTTACGAGATATTTGTTGCTGCCAGTAATTGCCAGCAGTTGCGCCCGGTGCGCCCCCACACCTTAATTTCCAAAGCGAAAAAAAGTACAGCTACAAACGGCAGTTTTTGGACTGTAGAATTTCAAAATATTGAAGCTCGCTCGCTTCGCTCGCTCGCATTTAATCGTCATGCCATTCCCCTGATGTTGCTGCCGGGTAATTGCCAGCAGTTGCGCCCGGTGCGCCCCCACCCCCCTTAATTTCCTAAGCAAAAAAAATATAGCTATAATACAAATTGTCGTTTTGGAATTGTACAATGTCAAAATTTTCAAGCTCGCTTGCTTCGCTCGCTCGCATTTAATCGCTATGCCATTTTCCTATTGTTGCTGCCGGGTAATTGCCAGCAGTTGCGCCCGGTGCGCCCCCCTTATTTTTCAAAGGGGGAAAAAAAATATAGCTACAAACGGCAGTTTGGGGACTGTGAAACGTCAAAATTTTCAAGCTCACTCGTTCCGCTCGCTCGCATTTAATCGTTATGTCATTCTCCTGATGTTGCTGCCAGAAATTGCCAGCAAATTCGCCCGGTGCGCCCCCTTAATTTCCTTAGCAAAAAAAAAAAAAAAAAATATATATATATATATATATACCTACAAACGGCCGTTTTGGGACTGTACAATGTAAAAATTCATGATCGCGTTCATGATCTTCAGTGTAAGAATTAAGATAAGAAGTTTCTCTAAATGGTACCATTTATAGGCAAATTTCTTCAATAATAATCTACACAAAATGTACTGTTGCTTATACCTTGTTGGACTGTTTCAAGTCGATAAGACACGCAAAAAACAAAACATCAAATTGCACCATTTACAACATCAATATGCAAAAAGTTCTCACTGTGGGAGGGGCAAACCCCCCTCCCACACCCTCCCCCTCGCTCCCCCTAAGATCAAATCCTGGCTACGCCGGTGATAGGCCCCACTATTTAGTAGGCCTTCATAGTGATGTCGCACAGGCGGAGCAAGAGCTGAAATACCACGACGATATCTATGTCTATGAATATTTCTTTTTCTTATTTACTTGTTCTTTGATAGGAAAAACAATCCCAAATTTCACCAAAAGTGTGCACCAGAGCGCTGAATTTCAGGTCTGAAAATCACCCATCCCCGCTAGGCCGCTCCGCTCCCTCGCACAGATATTCAAACTCCAAGTCCCTCCCCTAACCCCCCCCCCCCCATCATTAAAACGGAACGATGCCCCTGGGATGATTGCTTTACTGACTTAGATCAAGAAAATTGAAGAATACAATTAATAGCTACAGAAAAAATATCTACTACGTTATTCAAGAAATGGATATCTTTATTAGCATTTTATTGAATTTATTTGGGCATTATTATTCAGGGCTGCGCAACGATTTTGAAAGGGGTGGGGGATGACAAAATAACCTGTCAGTCAAGAAGAAAGAACGTCAAAAGACAAGAGAAACAACAACAAAAAAAGTCATCATGATACTTTTAAGGTCTGATTTTCCGCCGAAAGTCGGCTGACAAGAAAAAACATACAAACAAACAAACAAAAGAAAAAAAAGGTCTTCACATTTTTGCTACCACTTCCATCCCACTTTGCGTCGAAAAGAGTGGAACATTTGATCCCTTTAAAGTGTGTATGTGTGTGTGTGTGGGGGGGGGGGCAAGCCCCCCCCCCCCCCCCCCCCTTAGGGCTGCGCCGGTCCGGTTATGGGCTTGTAATCGTGGTGATGGTGACTATCGCAAATCATCCCCCCCCCCCCCCCACTCCTCAGTACGGATTTACGACGTTGCTGGGTATGCCCATAAATATATGCTTGCTTAGTAATCAGAGTCATCATTGTTTTAGGAATGATTCAGGAAATGGAGGGGGTTCAATTATGGCGGTATAATTTTTGTTGTTTGTTTGTTTGTTTTCGTACATAATTTGCAGATGGTCTCGAGTTGCTCGCGTCATAGCATATTTGACGTTTTCAACGTCTTGACCATAACTTATGTAGATAATTATTACTTTCTTCGCGAGGGAGCTCTTGAGAAAACTATGTTTACATTATCCTACAAAGATAGAATACTGTTCAATTCTGTTCCTGTCTGAAGGCGGGCGTACGAACGTCATGCAATATGCCAATATTGATACCATCAAATTTCTGCTTCCTCCATTTTTTTTTCTTCTCAAATTTCAGGGGGGATGATTGTACAGGCCATCCCTCCCTCCTCCATTTCAGAGGGGATTCATCCCTCCCTCTCCCCCCCCCCCCCGATTCAAGCTCATGGCGTCTTCACATCCTCTGTTACTGAGGGTATCACACTACCAAGAAATACGAAGTTCTGTACTTTGTCTACACATATGGCATTAATTGTTATGTCATCATTTGAGGATGTCATAACTTTACGCTTGGAGTTGTCTATCTTCATACCCCATCTTCTGCAGGTTTCATACAGCTCGGTAGTTGATATTTGGAGTTTTTCAAAGACCAGCTCGAGCAGGGTAGTATCATCGGCATACCTGATGTTGTTGATACACATACTTCCCATCTTCACTCCACTGTCTAAATTTTGTTATCTGTCATTAAAAACAATAGGAAGATGCTAAATAAACTACAACTTTGAATCACTCCGTAATTTTCCCATTAACAAGCACAGCACATTTGGAATGCCCATACATATATCTGATTAGATGAACAAGGTCCTTTTCCACTCCTATGGCATACAGACATTTCCACAGTGCTTCCCTTCATACAGTAGCAAAGGCGATATTATTTATTTATTTATTTATTTATTTATTGTTTATTGAAACATATTTATACAGGATAAAAACGATCAGCTAAAAGCTGTTTTACATCGAAGTCCTGTGTAAAAACAATGCATTTTCCTGCACAGGGGATACATGTATATACTATAAAAGAGAGACCATCAAAAAGCGAAAAAAAAAATCATTTTCAACAGATTTAGAACAAAAAGGACTGCCGGACTGGGATACAAATGCACAATTCGTTAAGAAAAATATGAAAAATGCTAAGTTTTGGAGTATATTCTGCCCACTATTCACACCAAACAGAATCAATACACACAAGACTGAAACACGCAGTTTTCAGCAACCCCATTTATACAACACCAGACACTCGGTCAAGCCTACAGTTCACACACGGCACACTCACTTACACACGCGCACACACACACACGCGCACACACACACGCGCACACACACACATACACACACACACAATTACACACGCACACCATCAACAGACACACCACACACAAAACTCACTCGAGCACACACTCGCACCACATGCAGTGATACAACACAAGATGACATATCACAGGCAAATACTCACACAAACAATGCACACATACAATACACATTCTAGAAACACAACGTAATATACAGTACATTAATACGACACTGGCGATGGCATTATACATGTACATAAACGTGTCAATTTAAAAAAAAAATGCGATACAACAACCTCCATTTCTATGTATAGGCCTACTGAAATACAGAGATGAAAATGTGTGGTAGGTGACTGGTAAAAAGTGACAGCCCGGCAGTTCAAAATAACCATTATAACAATTAATCAATCAATCATTGAAAATATAAAATCATACTTAATGAAATATCCGAGGAATCCCCGTGCAGGAAAAGCTCACAAAATTCAAATAAAGGAAAAAAAAATTTACAATCAGCATTGGATATACAAATACACGACATTAGGCAAAATAAAAATGTAGTGACGGCTGTATACATAGATTTCAAGGCATTGAATAACTAAGAACTGCTATTTCACAATATATGTCTTAAAAAAGGTACGTTTGTAAAACCTTTTAAAAGTCAAAAGAGTTGGTGCATTTTGCAATTCAGTGGGAAGAGAATTCCAGGCAATGGAGCCCGAGTATCTGAAAGATTGTTTAAACATTTCATTGTTTGGCTTCGGTAATAGTACATTTAACGAATTTGCATTTCTTGTGTTTAGGCCATGTCTATCAAAATACATTTCTACTTCATTGCAAAGCCTGACTGGTGCTGTACCGTGAATGCATTGATACATGAGCATACAAAGAAAATAGTCACGTCGGGTTTCTAGGCTCTGCCATTTCAATTGGCTAAACAATTCAGTCACGCTTATATCACCATATCCAAATTGTTTGGAAACTACACGGGCGGCTCTTTTTTGAATGCGTCGTATAGATTCGCGATTTTTTGCGGAGCAGTTTCCCCACACAGAACAAGCATAGTCAAAACATGGTTGAATGGTAGACTTGTATAGGTTGTTAAGTAACCGAGTGTCAAGGGTGCTACTAAGTAGTCGTAAAGAAAACACTTTATATGCTAAGCTTTTACACAGCTGTTTTACATGATTATCCCAAGTCAAATGACTGTCTATGTTAACACCCAAATATTTTACACAATCGACTTGTTTAAGTCTGATTCCATTAAGATTCACATTCAAATCCTTCAAATTAGGTTTAAAACGTGAGGATACAACCATTACATTTGTTTTATCAGCATTAATTTTCAATTTGTTATTTCTATACCAGCTATATATTTCATCAATGCAGGCTTGAAGCTTTATTTCAACATCATTCACATTTTGCCCATAGCTGTAGATTGCAACGTCATCAGCGTATATATTACAGATACCTGAATTAACACTCTGAGTGATATCATTGATAAAGAGCAAAAAGAGTATGGGTCCAAGAACTCCACCTTGAGGGATTCCTATTGTTACTTTGTTTGGCTTTGACAGCTTTCCATTCAAACATACTGGTTGTTTCCTTCCTTTCAGGTAACTCTCAAACCAGCATAATTCAGTGCCATAAACTCCATGATATTGCAATTTCAAAAGTAATAATTCATGTGAAATTGCATCAAAACATTTGGATATATCTAGGAAACACACTGCCACTACTTCACGGGCATTTAGAGCTTCAAGCCAGTCATCAATTACTCTGTGCAAGCACGTAACAGTTGAATGATATTGTAAGAATGCTGACTGTTCAACAGTAATCAATTCATGATGAAGTAAATAAGAAATGAACTGCTTTTGGACAAATTTTTCAAGAATTTTTGCAACGTGAGAGACAACCGAAATCGGTCTGTAATTTGACAAAACTTCTTTATCTCCATTCCCTTTGTAGATAGGGGTGACACGGAAGAATTTCCAATCTTCAAATACAAGTCCAGTCTTTAACGAACCATTGAAAATACCAGTCAAGGTTTTAGATATATATAATGCGGCAATATTCAAAAGTTTACTATCTATATCTAAAATATCTAAATTACTGTCTTTGGGCAGTTCACGTAAAATCTTTAGTACATCATCCTCTTGTATATCAGAGAATCTAAATTCGTAAAGACATTTCGGGTTTTTCGAACATGATAATGCATTATCAAAAGAATTGAAAATTTTCTGCCCAACATTTACAAAAAAATCATTCAATTTATCAGGACTTATTTCATTATGAACACTATTAAGATACTTCGAATTACCCGTGGCTCTATGTAATTCCTTCCAAAGTTTCTTAGGGTTGTTTTTATACGTTTCAGAAACTGATGCTAAATACACTTTCTTTGATTTACGAATTGCATCAGTAACAATGTTTCTTTGTTTCCGATATTCATTCAAAGAAGTAGCACATGTAGCCTTGCGTTTAAGGTAATCTCTCTTATACATCATACCTATAATTTCTGATGTTATCCATGGATTATATCTATTCTTTATTCGAATATGTTTAATTGGTGCATGTTTATCACATCAGAAATGCATTTATCCAGTTTTGCCAAATATCATCACAAATAATTTGAGATGAGAAACCTTGATGATTTGTCAAAACATCACAGTTACATATATCATTGACAAAATCATCACAGTTAAATTCACTGTAATCTCTGAAACGGGCCAATTTATGGCCTGAGTTTCTAGCAGAACACTTAACACACGTGAAAATCATGTAATGATCACTTAACGAGATCTGTGCAACATCAGTTATAATATGGCTCTCGGGTATTGTAGTAAGTATAAGGTCAATACACGTAGAAGAGGAGGCGGTAACGCGTGTTGGCTTGTGGACAAGCTGATGTAAAGAGAAAAGACATTCTAATGCATGAATTGGTGAGTTATTTCCACCACTATAATCAACATTAAAATCACCCAGAATAATAAATTCCTTGTTATCCATTAATAATTTCTCAAACATACTGGTACATATCTCAAAAAACTCATTTCCAGCATTAGGGGGACGGTATATACAACTTACCAATAAATTCATTTTCTTACATTTCAGTTCAATTAATACTGACTCAATATCATATTCCTCAATAAAATCACTTTTATCGGTTGTAGTTAAAGAACTTCTCACATATAAACAAACACCTCCTCCTCTTTTACACACACGATCCTTTCTTATAATATTATAACCCTCTATCAGAATCTCATGATCTCCAATTTGTTCATGGAGCCACGTTTCAGAAATGCACAAAATATCAAAATTAAATGTAATCAAAATATACCGAATTTCATCTATTTTAGGCAGGAGGCTACAGACATTAATATGTGCTACTTTCAATCCGGTAAAATTTTCCAGTTGAGTACTAATCAAATGATTTGCTTTAATCTCACGACTTATACTGGGGAGCGAGTTGACATTGGGGTGACGTATTTTCAGCCCACATAAATCTGTATTTGGAATGTGACCATCTACTAGGTGTTCATATACTTGTCCATCAGAGTTCAGTGGTTGGGGTTCAGCAGCCTTTTGGCGGTCTCCAGACTGTCCATCCAATCGCGAGGGAATACCCTCCCTTTCGGTCTCCGACGGAATTTCTGATGATGGTGCTGCCAAAAACTCGGCGATGACTCATCGGTGATACGCATTGTGTTTCCGCGAATGTGTGCTATGTAGTTTATAGCGAGAGCACGAATGCCGAAGCCATTTAGATGTACGCCATCTACCGACAGGTGTGAGCGAGGGTCGATGTTGCTGTTGTCGATGAATGACCAGCCGTGCTTATTGGCTAGAAGTTTGAGACCTCTGTTTACAGCTTCCACTTTGCTGAATTCCTTTGTTGTTTCATTTGCGCGATGTATGATTGATGAGAGTGTGATGGCAGAAGCACTAGTTTCCTCGACTATCTGGTCAGCAAGAGATGCTAATTTGACAATCACCTCGTTGTCATCGTCATGGGGGAGATTATTCGTCCCCAGATGGAGGAGTATTTCATCAGGTCTACGAAGTACCAATTAATGGGAATGCATCTTTCCCTGGCCTTTTCTAGTATTTATTGGACTGCAAATACTGCATCTATTGTACCTCTGGAGCTTCGGAATCCACATCGTTCTTCTGAAAAGTGGCTGTCTATTGTATATTGGATCATATTATATTGAGTATCATCCTGCAGAAAACTTTTCCGGGAACAGATAGTAATACAATAGCGCTATAATTCACAGGGTCTAGTTTGTCTCCTTTCTTATACACCGGAGTGATTAGACCTTTACTCTAGTCCTCTGGTTAGTCGACTTGCTAAGGGGTTAAACGCTGCGTTTTTTAGTACAAATTTCCTACTTGGCACAGATGTTCCCTAGGGCAATTGAACATTTTTCATCTGAAGAGACACTCTGTATCTATGCAAATAAGCCTTAATTTGCATAATTTATGCAGAAATACGTATAAAAATTATAAAAAATATATGTGCATCCAGCAGAAATACCTAATTTGTTAGAAGTATTCTATAGAGTAAGTGGAAACTATTCCTGCAAAAAATGATTTCATACCTTTGCAAATAAACATAAAATTTGCATAATTACGCAAGTTATTGTGCAAACAATCTGCATATTTGAGAGAATTTCTAAACTATTAAGCGCTGGATCTTGCAATACAAAGTTTGAACCTGGGATGGATGTTCCTTTGGTCAAGAGTAAATGATTAATCTGAAGAGACAAACTGTCTCTATGCAAACAACCTGTTATTTGCATAATATGCATATCAATACCTACACATCTACAGATAATCAGAACAAACAAAAAGCCTTAAAGGTATTAGCCCACATTTGCAAACCCACGAAAATCAAAACTGCATAAAACAGGTCCAATATGACTTCAAGTACAAGTTATAACAGTAACATACCTCACCTGTTGCTATTTGTCTATACCATTCGATAAAAGAGAGAAAATCATCGTTTTAAAATCAATTTTAAAACCGGGTCAACCCGACCCAAAATCGAATTACGAGCGCGGGCTAGCTATACGTACCTGTAACTTACACATGTATCGCATGCATTAGCCTGACCAGACCGCTGTGCACAGCGACTGCGTGTAGTTACGCATGCATGTAGTACGTGGACCGGAGCTAGCGAGCGTAATATACACATGCATACGGTGCATTTTCATTTATTTTTATGAAAGTAATGGACTAATTGGAACGAAATTTTGCACAGGTATTACTGCAATCATACCCAAACTCCATGCTAACTATGAGACCAATTGCTGCAGGTTTACAAATGTGGGCTAATACCTTTAATGTGACAATGTCTTAAATCGCTTTGAACTTAATATCCAAAAAGCTAATAGAATAAGACAATATTCTCACAACAACACTTTTCAGTTGCTTAATTTTTTTTCCATGTTATTTAATTAACTTAGGTATTTTATGCATAAATTATGTAAGTAAGTGCACAGGACGTGAAATTTCGAAACATATTGATCTTTGAAATGATTTTTGCTATCAATTTTTCCTCATTGCATAAATGCTTTGCAGGGTGGGAAAAGTAGCAATCGATAGTGACACTCTTTAAATATGATTATGCAAATCTAACAGTAGGGCCTACATAATGAACAGAAGCAAATCGGAACAATATTGCTTACAAAAGGACTGTTTTTCCCTTGCAAACAGTACACAACTGAGGTCATGGTTAGAAAATCATTACAAAAGACACTACCATAGTGAAAGTGTGAATTCTAATTTTCATTGTATTTTGTAGGCAATCAAGCAAATAAGAGAACTGATTATAAACTTGTGCAAATTATGCGGATGCAAGGGTATCTGCACACATTAAGATCTTTAATACAAGCTTGAGTTAGAAACAAAGTCTGTTTCTGAAAAAAAATGTTAACTCAGTATACTATGAGCTGCTATGGCATGGAAACTCTGCTAGGAAATTTATACACAATAACATTTTGTTAAGGCAATAATATGCAAAAATTGTCATGTGAACAATAGGAGATGTTATACTTTAAGTCAAATAATCTCAGTCTGACTTAAAAATCAGTCAATTTCAACCATGAATCAAAGCAGAAATAATATGTTCATAGCCATAAAAGAGTATATTCGATGGCTTTTACAATTACTAGGATGTGATGTGTCAACAGATCGTCACAAGCTACTGTTTACGAGAATCGTAAATGTCATATTCTCCCTGGTTGTGATCGTTTTCCCTTGGGATAATGTAACTCAACGGCGGTCCAAAGAATGTTATATTCGACCACATATCAGCTAATACCTGTACAGATGATCATGACCTACATGATCTTGGAGCTTTTTCCAAAAAAAAAAATATGTTAACTGGTTTAGTATAAAGATGTCAGAGGTTAAATTAAAAGAAACACACTGGTAAAAATGTAAAAGGTAAGAATGTCAGGGGTTATACATGTGTGCACCCAAATTAATTTTCATGCGACCTATACATTAAATGTAATTATGGTGATGACTATACCATGTCACTGAACTCCATGTCCTTTCCTACTTATCAAGAGGAAACAAAAACACTTGAGAGGGGAGGGCTTAACATTTTTTTTTTCGATAATCAACAAAGGTATCACTGTCAGGTAGAACATGCACAAATATGTACTATGTTTCATGATACCTTGATTGGCATTCAAGATATGAAAGCTTTCACAGTTTGGCAGGAAATTTCCCAGAGAATATCCATTAGGTAATACATGTATATATTAAGTTTCAAGAGAAATCCTAAAAGCATTGCAGAAACATGAGGGATATAGTGAAATTTTGAGGGCAAAATTGACCTTGATCTTTGACCCCTGACCTTTGACAAATGACCCCGAAATTCCCTAGAAAATCCCTGCCAGTACCAAATTCCATGAAGACACCTTGAACCTTTTGCGAGATACAGAGAAAAAAGTGAAATTTTAACATTTTCACCTGAAATTTGACCTTTGACCTCTTGACCTGTAACTCTCTGGAGAATCTTAGTTTGGTAGTACATTGTATGCAGTCACTAAGTTTGAAGAAAGTACCTTCAGACATGGAGAAAATAATGAGATTTTAGCATTGACCTTGAACTTTTTGACCTTTAACCTCTTGCCGATTTTACTTAAAAACTGCGTAATCACTTGCCCCATCATACGTCATCTTTGGACCAGGTGTGGTGAAATTTGCATAATCCAGTCTTGAGTTATCGCGTAAACTGATACAATTTCTTAAGTCGACCTTGATCATTGACTTCTGGTACATTCGGGTATTAGTATGCACAATATTCTAAATAGGTGGTATTTACATAGACAAATGGTGTTTTGATATTACAAAACATTTCCTTTTGACTAACGGAAATGCATACTACTTCTGTAGTTTTCATTATAAAATGCAGTTCTTAGACTGTAAGAAAAACTTTAAAAATAATGTTTTTACTTTACTTTCTTTAGTAATTATGTAAATTAGCTGGTAATGATGGTTCAATTATTCAAATTCTTTTCTCATTTTGTTTCATAAAGTGTTTCTAACGGGATCTAGGATGATATTTAAGGGGAGTTTTATTGAGGCTCAATTAAGGCTTTTTGTTTGTTCTGATTATCTATAGATGTGTAAGTATTGATATGCATATTATGCAAATAACAGGTTGTTTGCTTAGAGACAGTTTGTCTCTTCAGATGAATCATTTGCTTTTGATCCAAGGAACATCCATCCCAGGTTCAAACTTTGTACTACAAGATCCAGTGCTTAATAGTTTAGAAATTCTTTCAAAAATGCAGATTTTTTGCACAGTAACTTGCGTAATTATGCAAATTTTATGCTTATTTACATGAAATCAACTCATTTATGTAATCAATTTTTGCAGGAATTGTTTCCACGTACTCTATGAAATACTTCTACCAAATTAGGTATTTCCGCTGGATGCACATATATTTTTAAATCATTTTTATATGTACTTTTGCATAAATTATGCAAACTAAGGCTTATTTGCATAGCTACAGATTGTCTCTGTAGATGAAAAAATTCCAATTGTACAGAGGAAGATATGTGCCAAATAGGACATTTGTACTATAAAATGCCGCAATCACCCCTTTTTTCGCCCTTAGCAAGCCTACTAGGTGTTTTCTTTTGAGAAAGAGTCTTATTAGCAATCTTTAATATCATTCGTGGCATAGTTTGTCCCCTGCCTTAAGTACTTCTGCTGAAATTCTGTCAACTCCAGTAGCTTTGTGATTTTTCAGGGTCTTAATAGCCGACTCGGCCTCTGCCATTGCGAAAGGTTCACTCCCGGAAACTACAGAAGGCAGATCTGGTATTGATTGCAGGACACTGTCATCTCTTGGGAACTGTGTGTTCAGATGTGTGCTGAAATGAACTCTCCAGCAGTCCAACACATCACTATTATAGGGGCAGTTTTCATGGTCCCTTGTTCTTTGCTATTGATGGCATTGTGTCTCTTTCACCAGCCAACTTCCGCACCTTCTTAACGTGTTCATGACTATCATTGCGAGCATGTGCTGCTTTCATTTCCTTCACTTCCCTCAGTAGATTTTTCCTTTTCCACTTCTTAACTTGAAACTTGCCTTATTCATTCAGCTTTTTATATCTTTCATTGTTGACAGTATTATATTAGGATGATTGAATTTAGCCATTCTTGCTCTCCTTCTTCGTTCACAAGCTTCTCTGACATCTTCTGGGAGTCCAGTTACTAGTTAAGCTCTCCTGATTCCTCGCTTACCACTTACAAAGAAAGAGAGAGTACGTTCACATCTTAAGCCAAGCTTGTTCACATCTTAAGCCAAGCTTGCTGTTAAAGTCTTCTCTGTAAATGAATTGAAAGCACGTTGTACGCTTCGTTGTTGTGCCTTTGATTCTTGATCTTGCTTTAAAGCCTTATATTGTTTACATTGTATATTTTTCCCTCTTGCAGCCGGATATTACGTGTATATAGAGGCTAGCTATCCTAGCTATGGGGATTTCGCACGCCTATGGAGCCCCGCCTACAGTGGTTACGGGCCCTTGTGCCTGATATTTTGGTATCATATGTACGGCAGCACTATCAACTCACTGAATGTCTACAAGTCAGAAACAAGATCACCAAATGCGACAAACATTGTATTCTCACTAAGTGGGAATAAGGGAAACGTTTGGAGGGAAGCACAGGTAGGGTTCTATTATATCATTTTATATTATATTATTTTCGTAAAGTGAAATGTTATGAGAGACATTACGTTTTCAAAGAACTTGAAAACAAACCTCGATGTGGTACTAACTGAACATCTGAATACAATGAGCACCAACTCAGATTGAAAATTTTGATGTATTGCACATGATATGGATAAGGCCAATGTCCTAAATAACAGAAATAAAGATGAAATGGCAGAAGTTCCACGGAATGTCTTGGCTGCATACGGGGACGGAGAAGTACTTGCGGGAGAGTTAGTTTGCAGGCACAAACCCTTGGTGGTCGTAAAGGAGTCTGCGCCAAGACTACTACATGCACCACTTTGGCACTGTCCCATAGGCCCTGTGTTGAAGCTTCTGCTGCAGTGTAGAGGTGCGTGTGTTAGTCTTGGCGCATGCAGACTCCTATACGACCAACAGGGGTTTGTGCCTGCAAACTACGGGAGAGTTGCCTGCGAGGTGATACCGTTGGAGGACCTCCTACTGACGTTCTGCTTGGACCTCTCCGGGCATCCATGAAGTGGAAGTGGAAGGTCCCACTAAGAAGCAGAGCTTATACGATATGGGACCCTCAGAAAATACACAAGACAGTAATATAAAACAAAATATAACGAACCGATGTCATCTGACATCAAGATGATTGGGAAGGGAAAAAGAAAGAAAAGGAGAAAAAAAAAGAGAAAAAAGAAAAAATACAGCACGTGCCATCGTGGACGCAAGCAATCTGGATTCCATAATGTAAAATAAGTGATGAAGTACAACCTGGATTGAA
The DNA here is from genome assembly GCF_040938485.1 of Diadema antillarum. NCBI lineage: Eukaryota > Metazoa > Echinodermata > Echinoidea > Diadematoida > Diadematidae > Diadema > Diadema antillarum. The sequence continues at coordinate 1,260,560 of NW_027271066.1, forward strand.
TATAATGCAAAAAAAAATCTTATACATAATTATGTTGGTAAAAATTCAGGAGAAAGAAAGAGTAGACACATCGACATATGCAGAACATTTACAGGAACATGATTATAAGGAGGACTTATGTAAAAAAGAATGATGACTTGACTGAGATGATAACACGAAACTAACTCGGTTGGATGCTGTAAGATTTCAATGAAAATAATGTTGATTTATTCTTGAAGGAGTTCAGAGATTGAGGTTTTGTGATATTGTTGTGAAGTGAATTCCAATACTTTGGCCCATCGTAGGTAAATGTGTTTTGAGCCAACAAAAATCTCAGAAATGGCAAATAGAAGTCATTTGATTGCCTTGTTGGATAATTGTGAACGGATTATTTCTTTGAAACATTTTTAAAAATATATTTGGTAGATTATTTTTGTTATAATTATACATATATTGTCCTAAATCAAATAATACAAATCATTAATTTTCAACATTTTATGCTCATAAAATAGTGGGTCAGTATGGGACAAAAATGCAGTATGATGTATGATACGGAGTGATTTCTTTGCAATAAAAGTAATTTATCTAAAAATGTTTTATATGTGTTTCCCCACGCGAGAATACCATAATTTAGATATGGCAATATTAAGGGTGAATATAGTACAAGCAGGGACGACAAAGGAAAGCAAAATTTAAGCTTATTAATTATACCAATATTACGTGAAATAATTTTACATATACTGTCAATAGGAAATTTCCATGAAAGCTTATTGTCAACTGTTATTCCGAGAAATTTTACATGGGAAACATTTTCGAGTGGAGTACCCTCTAAAACAATGTAAACAGGTAATTGCTAAAAAGCATATTTTTTCTCTTTTTTTTTTGAAGATTAAGAGATAACGTATTTGCTTTTATCCACCGGGCAACGTTTTCTAATTCTGAATTCATTGTATTAACAAGCCTTAGGGTAAGAAGATTATCGTGCGAAAAAAATAGATTTGAGTCATCTGCAAAGAGAATGAAAAAAAGAACATCTGATGATCTACAAAATTCATTTATGTAAAGATTAAACAATAGTGGACCTAATAAACTTCCCTGTGGCACATCACATTTAATATTTAACATTTGTGTATTACAACCATTTAGAGAGACATATTGTTTCCTGTTCATGAGGTAGCTCGTGAACCACTCTAACGCTTTACCCCACTTGGTTCCCTTTTAAAATCTTAAAGGGGATGGCGAGTAACTGATCAGTGGGAATTAGTTGGAATGCTGGGGGATTATTTATTGTTCCAATCTTTGAGGGATTTATTGAAGAGTACATTATATATCTATCTTTATGTGAACATTATTTGCTTCAGAATCGTCTCATATTCATGTAATGTGCAGTAGATGGTCCCGTCACTGTACCGGCACGTCACCTGAAAACATTAAGTTACACATTACTTGAATATGAGACCATTCTGAAGCGGTTCTAGGAACACTACCCCCTGGAAAACCACCCTCCGGATAACTACCACCCGGATAATTACCCCCCAGGACAATTCCCCCCTAGGGCAACTACCCCCCGGACAACTACCCTCCAATGGCAATTACCCTCCAGGGTAATTACCCCCTAGGACAACTACCCCGAGGACAACTACACTCCTAGGGCAATCACCCCCTAGGGCAATTCCCCCTTAGAAAAACTACCCCCTGGATAACTACCCCTCGGATAACTACCCCTGGATAACTACCCCCTCGGATAACTACCCCCTGGGTAACTACCCCCGGAAAACTACCCCCTGGGTAACTACCCCCCGGAGAACTACCCCCTGGATAACTACCCCCCGGAGAACTACCCCCTGGGTAACTACCCCCAGGATAACTACCCCCCGGATAACTACCCCCCGGATAATTACCCCTCGGATAATTACCCCCCCCCCCCCCGGATAATTACCCCCCGGATAATTACCCCCGGATAATTACCCCCCGGATAATCACCCCCCGGATAACTACCACCCCCCCCCCGATAATTGCTACCAGGATAATAATCCCCAGGTTAATTACCCCCTCCTCCGAAAACTAGACCCCAGATAACTTCCACCCGATAACTACCCCCTCCGATAACTTCCCATGGATGATTACCCCGGATAAGTAGGCCTACAACTCCCCCTCCCCTATAACTATCAAGAGGAAAATTACCCCCAGGACAGTGCACCACGCCAATTACCCCCTGGGTAACTACCTCCCGGGTCATTGCCCCCACCCCCCCCCAATCTTACTTTTAATAAAAAGAATATCATTACTACAGGAAACGAAGTTCTTTGTATTATTTGCCAGGAATCACGGAGATGCCATACTGATACATCATCTTATGAAAACAACATCTTAAGGATTTACGATTTGTATCGTTTGCATTTAGGACGATTTATGTACAAGCTTAATTTCTCCCTCTGTATTTTGACTCTATGTTCATAAAAAACGAAGCTGTCCCTTCATATCCTACCCGGTAATCCAGTATATGTCAATGCCTTTAACCCAAACTATTTTCGCTTAATCTGTATTTTCTTTTACTGTTCCGAAATTTTTGATTTCTCTTGATAGTATAGTATAAACAAAGTTTTAAGTTTGAATGCCTTTACCATTGAACTAAAAACATTTTGAAGAAATGTTACACTTCAGAATGAGTTAAACTTTTTGCAATATTTTTTTAACCACAATCGTCTATCGTTTACCACAACTCCATGTAACACTTCTTTATTTTGAGGCGCTTATATCTCATGCCTCACGTGCCCTGGTTTTGACCCATCATCTTCCTCTTCCCTCTCACTTTTCTCTGTCCACCGTGAAGGTAGTCTATTCCTGTCCTTCATAACTCACCTTTCATCTTTCTCTCATTACAATGGATTTATCTTGTGTGTGCTCATGTGCAGTGCACTCCCGTTGAAACGAAATGCTCAGGACTGGCAGTTTTTTTTTTTTTTTCGTTTTAACAAAATTTCGTTATAACCGTTATACATTGCAAATTATAATATGCAATGTATAACGAAAAGAAGGAAACCACACATAAAAAATTCTGTTTGTTGAATCCTCATCATACGCTAGAAAGCTATATGGAATGGGAGATTACCTTTTTAATTTCGTTTAAATATTACATTTTAAAAAGAGCATAAAGTTGTTTGTGTTGTCACACATGTGTAGAAAATGACGGTGTACGATTTGGTTACAGTTCGCTATTCCAAAGGTTTTTTCCTTACTAAAGTACGTTACTCCGAAGGCTCCTTATTCCGAAGTTTCGCCATCCCCGGGATTCCGATGGTTTGTTTATGTGAAGGTTCACATTTCCGCAGAATCATTATTCCGAGAGTTCATAATTTAGATCAAAATAATATTGTTCATTTTCCGAAGGTTCGTTGATCTGAAAATGAAATGAGGTTCGTCATTCTGAAGGTTTATGAATAAAAAAAAGAGAAAGGTTCACTATTCAGAAAGTCCGTTGTTCCGAAGGCTGTTTCATCCGAAAATGAAATAAGGTTCGTTATTCCGAAGAAATTTTGTTAATGAAGAAAAAAATGAGAAAGGTTTGTTATTTCGAAGATTTGTTTATCTTAAGACGATTATAAGAATTGCAATTCTTAAGCTTTGTTAGTGTACTCTCCTTTTTCCATCATGGATTAACGATATTTTTTCCACCATGGATTAACGATACTTTTTGTAATGTTCCGATTAACGAACGTTTTGAATTCCTGTCATTTTCGGACTAACGAACCGTATAAGAATAAGGACCATATTTTATTATCGGATTAACGAACCTTTGGAATAACGCCAAAATGTGCTTAATAACAAACCCTCTTTCATTTCCGAACTAACGGACATTTAGTTGTATCAGAATCTGTGTGTTTTGTATTAAAGGACTTCGATGAAACAAAGCTTATCTTAATTCAGATTATTGTATTACAATAACGCAAGTTCCCCTCGGAAACTGTGCATGATACACGGGAGTGAACATTCAATGATGCGTTCGCTCATGCAGAGACGCTTTAAAAATGCTTGTTCCGCTATGCATTTTCGAACACGATCTGCATTTCATTATAACGGAGCACATTTCTTTTGTTTTGTTTTTTGTCAGTGGCGCTCAGAAAAGACTTCGTGATAACGAAAATTTTGTTATAACCGTCTTCGTTATTAGCGAATTTTGTACATAGACTTTAATGGCGATAATTTTGGGACCAGAAGATTTGCTTCGTTATAACGAAATTTCGTTATAACCGTGTTCGTTTTAACGGGAGTGCACTGTATCTTTATTTTTGTACTTTTCGTCTCTGTCTTAATGTGCTTTCTTTGTATTGTTTCATCAATTTTGTAACTGTTTTACTGTTATACCGTTAACGCTCATTTCAGAATTGCCCTACTGCATTATTGGGCATTAACAACTAGTATATCAAGGATGTGGGAAGAGATTGTCACCTCCTTGGTATGATCACCGCAGAGCATTACCTCCCTTGACAATTACTCCTTATTAAAATTAGGCTCCAAACAATCACCCCTCGTACAATAACTCTCCCCCAGAAAAGTACGTCTCTCATTGTTATTTTCGAACAACGTTTGCTATTTGAATTGAAAAAAAAAATCATATCATCTGGTTTTGGTCGAGACCTAACTTCAGGTTTTAAACATCTTTTGGGTGAGATAATTAGAAACCCCTTACGAAATATTAAAGAGCATGTTATTCCAAGAAGGATTCAAGTTTTTGTGAAAAAAAAAATACTCTTGAAATGGCCGGGATAAAACAAAGCAGCCCTATAATATAAAAAGGAGTCTACAACTACAACTCTCTATAGATCTATTCAAAAAGAGGGTGCAAGGCAAAAGACTTCGTTAACAACTAGGGGTGTTTTGTATAAAAAAAAAATGCCGTTAAACTCTTAATATTTTACTCTTTCTAATGAGACTAACTTATATTTGAACTGGATTTCCTCTTAAAGTGTCGAGAACATTTAATTTGAAAACTAGCACAATTCTACTTGTATGTAAACCAAGCTGTAATTTTACTCTTATGACAGATTAGGGCACCGTTTGATAAAAGTTGCCAGTTATGACATCTTGTTTTAGTCTCTAATAATTTCAATAAAACCATGGGTTCTGCTTGATTGGTAAGCTCGAGTCACTGACTTGTTACCGTGGACCTGCTTTGATCGACCTCCAACGATTGGTAATTGTGTGGAACTGACAGCTTGTCAGGACTGATAACTTTCATAAAACCGTGCCCGGATCCTATCAGAAATTATGGCTTTATATCGAAGGGTCCCTCGCTAATGTTAACGGAATATGAATTGCAGTGAAATCAACTCTCATTTTCTTATGTTTATCGTCTAATGTGTTATAACGGTAGAAAATGACAAGCCAAAAGAGTAAATGTGACCGTGCACCTCAAAACGAACATAAAGTCGCACACACTGATTTTGCGTGAGGACTGAAAATAAGTGAAATGGATCAACCTAGCCGAACTTGACTTTTCCATATTTTCTGAAAGAGCGGGTCTTCTTTTACATTATGCTAAAATTTGGTATCATAAAACGGGCAGGAAAATGTGGGTTTTTTTTAGCAGTTTATCTCGAACATTTTTGGTAGAATAGTGTGATTAGGCGTGTCTTTAGAATCCCTTTTTCATTTCTGAAAAACCTTGTCCACACTCTTCACTTTCAACTCTAATAACTTTTGAAAGGATAGTGCTATACTGCTTTGAAAATTGGATTAATTATGGACAGAATGTGTTAATGAGACATGCTTAATTTCAGTTTAATCTGATAATCTCTTCATTGTTGTAAATCTGGTGGTTTACTTCCTGTTTTTTGTCCCATTCATCGCACAGCTAGCACGGTTTGGTAAAGATTAAGCGCTTGAATAGACACTGTACTTCAGAGCCTCTTCTCTCAGTTCCCACTTTTCCTGAGTTTGTACATTCTTTCCATTATTTAGATAGGTTAGGAGAGTCCATTTGATTTGAGTTATACATCATTTTAAAGCTTAAAGTCTGCTCTTTCAGAATATGGTCTTAACTATAAAAATTCATATCTGGCTACTTTTTGTTTGTTTTGAGGTGCAGGGTCATAAATGATGACAGTGTAAGAGAAAGGTGCATCTTCTGATATGGTGTTATGAACTAATGGAAAAATTACAACGGGTGGTAACTTTCGGGGGGCGGGAGGGAGGGTTGTCCAGTAGGTAAGTATCAGGAGGGGGAGGGGGGGGGGTCGGGGTATGGTTATGGGGGGGGGGGGGGTAGTAATCCGGGTGGTAGTTATCCTGGGGGTAGTTATCCGGGGAGTAATTATCCGGGTGGTAGTTATCCTGGGGGTAGTTATCCGGGGGTAGTTATCCTGGGGGTAGTTATCCGGGGGGTAGTTACTCAGGGGGTAGTTCTCCGGGGGGTAGTTATCCAGGGGGTAGTAATCCGGGGGGTAGTTATCCAGGGGGTAGTTATCCGGGTGGTAGTAATCTGGGGGGGGGGGGTAGTTATCCGGGGGGTAGTCATCCAGGGGGTAGTTACCCAGGGGGTAGATGTCCTAGGGGTAATTGCCCTTGGGGGTAGTTGCCCTAGGAGATTAGATGACCGGGTGGTAGTTGTCCTAGGGGGTTATGGCCCTGGAGGGTGATTACCCTAGGAGGATAATTGTCCGGGGGGTAGTTGCCCTAAGGGGGAATAGACCTGGGGGGTAATTATCCGGGTGGTAGTTATCCGGAGGGTAGTTGCCCAGGGGGTAAGTGCCCGGATACGTCTGAAGCAAATCATTTTTACACAACAATATATAATGTACTCTTAAATGAATCCCATAAGGATTGGAACAATCGTCCCCCAGCATTCCCTATGTTTCCCACTGATCAGTTTACTAGTCATCCCCTTTAAGTACACTTTGGGAATTGACAGCTTTGACGAATTCCATTAAAATTTTTCATTTGTATTTGTACTCTAAGCAAACAAAAACCCCATCGTATGCAGGGACGTCGATCCTTGAGGACAAGTGGGGGGAGGGGGGAAGAACCATGTCATGTTGTCCCCTAATAATTCCCGATATTACGAAAGTCCTTGCTTTTCAGCATTCTGGAAATACAAAATCTCTCGCGTGGGAGGGGAATACCCCCTCTCAATTTCGGTCATTCTAATATAGACCTAGTACACATTTAAATTCACAGATTTGCAAATGTTTCATTTAAGTGTGCATCTGATTTATTACTTCAATTCTAATAATTTTGAAAGTTCCCTCATCCTCTCGTAATTCAACTTTCCCATCCCTTGATTTAGACACTGCACACTGGGGATTGACAGTTTCCCGAATATTCCACAAAATTGCACATCAGATAGTTGTATGTCAATCCTATAAGATGCAAAAGCTCCGTCGTGTGTTTTGATGCGACAGTGAATACATTCGACTACTTTCTAAGTCGGTTATTTTTAATCACCAAATATCTAATTATCCAGATCAATATCCACGGCTACAACATGTCATTTTACATCACCATGGAAGGTGTGAGAGGGACTAGCAGCAGAGGCGATATCGCCTTTGACGACATTTCCATTTCCCAGGGAAACTGCCAAGGTAAGTATATGATACAGGTTGGAATGAATGCTTCAAGAATTTGACGATATGTAAGCTTATTGATGTTTTGTCTTACCCTTAATCTCAAATATCCCTTTGGAATAGCCATAGCGAAATGTAAGAGACAAGACTGATAGAATAGAATCCCGACTCACCAATTATTGTTCTTACAAAGAATGGATAGTGATATTATTATTCGTGACGGAGAGTACACTTTTTACTCTACGATGGATAGATGATTATTCAAAAGAATGTTTATTAGATTGTATATGGGAAATTCGAACATCTTCTACTGCGATTCTGTTTTGAAAATTATGCACATTCCTTGACAGTAGTGGTGACATGAACTGTATCTTTCGTGTGTTTGTCTTTCAAAGAAATGTTATTCTAAACAAAAAGAGATAGAGAGTCCCACGGATCAGTCTTACGTTGTATGAACTTACGTCAGTATGTACCAAGTTGGTGGAGCAAGGTTTAAGAGACTTAAAACGTCGGCCATTTATACTTTTCGATGTAGGCAGTTTAATTTGATAGTCAAAGTCCATATTTCAAAGTGACCAAAACGTACCAAAAGCACGAAAAGTGTTATAAATGATTGTGAAGTCTTTTGCCAAAGTTTATATGGATATCACAACAAATACAGCGTTTCTACTCATTGAAGGTTTAATAATCCCTTCATCATGATTTCCATGGATAATTTTTGCATAGTGACAATGTGGGGACGTGGGGTTGAGGGGGTAACTATGGGCACCTCCCGAGGGGCTGCCTTCAATGTTCATCCTTTTCTATAACTATTGTACTGCAATATCTCCTTCATCAATGACATTGCAATTCTTGGAAACAAAAGAAATATTCGCGTGATATGATATTGTATGTTTACTACATACTGCCATGCGTATCCGGGCAGTTACCCCCTGGGCAACTACTCTTCAGATAACTACCACCCGGATGACTACCACCAAGGGCTATTCCCTCAGGGCACCTACTCCAAGGCAACTATATCCTTCTATGGCAATCCTGGGCACCCCCCCCCCCAAATAAAAAAGATAATAGATAAATAAATAAATAAATAAATAAAATAAAAAAATAACAAAATAACAAAAATAACAAAAATAAAAAATAAAAAAGAAAAAATAAATTAAAAAAACCAAAAAAAAAAAACCCCAAAAAACTACCACCTGTTTTTAAATTTTATGTAGGTTTGTAATGCCACATCAGAAGACAACACTCGTGTACGTTTGAAGGCACTTTCTCTTGCACTGTCATCATTTACTCTTTTTTGGGTTTAATTTATTACCGTATGACACATTAGGCAATAAGTGTTGCGATATAAAGATTGTAATCGATATCACCGATCAATACACTACACAATAAACATAGCTGAATCATACTTAGGAGCTACCGTGTCCAAGTGTGTCATGGTTGTCACCCTTAACATGGCGTCTCTGAATTACATTCACAAACACCACATCACATAACACAATATTCAATGTGTGCTTAGATCAGGGACATTTTCCTAGGCGATGGAAGAATGTCTCTGTGTGTGCTGTGCCCAAAGCTCCCAAAACAACTATTATGACCATCTGTTCTGGCGAGGGTTTTCAAGTCAATCCGCAGCACGTATGCTAATGAGCCGATCCGGCAAGATTTATTCAGCACTCTCGTTGACGATCTTTGGCGTTCCGAAGGTGTCTCTTGAGTGCGAGATTTTGCGAGAGTTTGACAGGACTTCGGTTTTCACAGTGCAGCAACTTTGACATGCATTCATTATGGTTACAAGTCACGATAAGTTGTTCCCCAGACTTTGATTTTTATTTTGATACCAAATTTGCGTATAATATCGGTTCTTGTCATGACGTTATAATCAGTTGAATGTACGTAAATTTCACCTGCTATTCACGTAAGATTTTGTTATCTAGAGCTCGTTTTTGGTTCCTGACCGGGTTAGGAAACCGTTGTTTCTGATTTTGGCTTTTTCGTAGAGAGGAAACTTATACCCCGTTTATACTAAGGAAAAAGCGGGTTCTGAAACCCCCTGTAGCCGCTTCGAGCAGGCTTTCAGCTCAGTATAAACAGACAGAATTCAGAAAAGGCGATCCGGTCGGGTCGGGTCCGGTCGGGTTCTGAAACCTCCTACGGGGGGAGGTTTCAGAACCCGCTATAGCAGGCTCGAGGAGGCTCGACAGCAGTATAAACGCTAGGGGGTTCGAAAAGCCGCTTTTTTTGCCGACCCGGAAGTTATCACTGGAGGTCATCGCGCGTTCATGATGTAAACAAGCAACTGCACCGGATCGCGAACCCACGTTGTTATAAATTCGCGCTCAGCAGTCACGTTTCCGCACGAAAGTGATGCCACGAAAGCGCGCGCCGGTTTTCGGAGGGGAATTCGGTTACCATAGGAACGGAAGCCGTGACCCTGCTAAGACCCGCTCGGGCCTGCTTTCGCTCGCGCAGTATAAACAGACGAGAGCCCGCTTTTTCGTAGCGGGCTTTCGAACCTCCTCGAGGCGGCTGGAAAACCCGCTCGCAGTATAAACGGGGTATTAGATGCTCATCATATATTGGAGTCAAGGAGACGCAAGCATGATTTATACATGTACTAGTTTTTTCCATTTTGAAATGTCTGTAGAATTCATTCCTAAGCCGGAAGTGTGCTCCACACAAAGTGTACAGTGGCGAGAAAGAGCTCTCTCATTGGACAGCGCTTGCATTCGCGCGCGCTGTACCAATCTTCTAGCTTCTATCCGAAGCACAGAAATCTACACGCGAGCCTATGCAAGCATGCTCTCTGCACGCACGTGGCATGAAACCGTAGCAGCGTAATGACGTAATGCAAGCGCTGAATGCAAGCGCTGTTCAATGAGAGAGCTTACTCTTGAGATTGCACGGTTTCAAGCTGACCAGCACTGACATCGATGTATATTTTTCTGGTTCCTGACCGGATTAAGCAACAAATTGTCAAAATATTTACATGGATACAAAGATTAAAGGGATTGTACAGTATTGGTGGAGGTGAGAATTGGGCTTTTCACTTTTTACGAGATACCTATAAAACACTTATGAAATAGTACAGAGCATAACATTTTAAAAGGAATTCAAAGTTTATTTGATGAAAAGCGGGTTTGAAATGACTGAATCATCGAAAAACAAAGTAAAACAAAGCTTTCGTAATAAAGTGTGGGTCCTACACTTATTAGAATCGCTCTGTTTTGGATATCTCAGCCATTTCAAAACCAATAATTTTCGTCAAATAAACGTTGAATTCCTCATGGATTTACATGCTCTTTCACATTTCATAAAGGGTTTCTCATCATCTCACCAAAAAATGTTAGAAACCTGAAATTAGGTCTCAACCAAAACTATACGATCCCTGTAAGAGATGGGCTAATGCATTTTCATTGAGACGCAAGGTGATTTTTTTTGTTGACGTCTTGAACGTGTATTACACGAATTACTTTTTTCATCATTTTTTCAAGCTCAAATTTCGCTATGGTACTTTTAGTTTACAATGATTTGAGCAACATGTGACGATAGCTTACATATTTCCTTGGATTTGATACCATATTTTCCTTTGATTTGATACCAAATTTGTGAATATATAAGGTGTATTTTTGTTGCCGAAAGCCCAAGGACAAAATCCCCTTCCGCATAATTATATGCAAGCCTAGAGTGGGCTTGCATACGAGTTGAATAAATATGACCGAATTATCGGGTGCTGCGGTCTGACTGTTTTTGAAAGCTTCATTTTCGGAGTGGTTGACAGCTGACCTGAAACCAAACGTCAACAGTTGCGACACGGATTGTCGCCCCTACAAGGATTGTCGCCCCCGGCTCGGGGCGACAATCCTTGACGGAGTTGGCGTCACTGATTGTCGCCCCCGTCACGGACAGTCGTTTGGCGACAATCCGTGACGAGGGCTGGCGGCAAGGATTGTCGCCCGCCCTCGAAGCACATTTTGCTGGGTAATATCGTTCTGGACATAGTCATTGAAATATTACTCGTAACACATAACTTACATGGCTACATCCATGCATGCAAACGCGCCATGTAAAAAGTCATGGTGAGGTTGCACGGAAGTGGGTATGTGCGTGGGCACATGATTTAGTGTCCGTTTGTGCGTGTGTGTGTGTGTGTGTGTGTGTGTGTGTTTGTGTATGATGGAAGAATGTGTTTATTATGTCAGCTTTTTGCGTATGTGTTTTTTAGCTGCGCGTGGGGAGGGAGTAGTTAAAAGCTGTTGCTGGCATAAACGTTGATATTGATTTCATCAGCAGCTTTGACGTTGATGAGTTTGTTTGGCAGATTTGTATTTGAATTCGGAGTGGTGCTTGCGTGCGGGCGGATGCTGCTTTTCTGCATACGGTCCATTATGTCTTATGTATCAACATTGGGAGGTCGTTTCATCAGGAAGGAAGGTGGTATCGGTTCGGGGGTGTGTGTGTATGTGGGGAGGGGGTTACATTTCGTTATTGCAAAAGTTCGTTATTCTGAAGACTCTGTAGTCTGAAGGTTCTTTATTCCGAAGGTTCGTTATTCCGAATTTCATTTTTGGATCAACGAACCTTCGGAATAACGCCACAACGTTCGGATTAACGAACCCTTTTTCATTTTCGGATTAGCGAACCTCTAGGTATAGGGAATTGTGTGTTTCGGATATAAAATGAACCTTTGGAAAAAAAAAACGAACCTTCGGAATAACGAACCTTAGTGTGTGTGGGGTGTATGTATGTGGGTTGGTGAATGTGGATGTGGGATGATTTAGGTTTTGGTTAATCAGGGGTTGGTGGGTTGAGGATTGGATTTGAAGAAGGATAGTTATGAATGGTATGACAGATTTTGGTAGGATTTAATATTTAGGATAGATGTAGGCCCTAAATTTGTTTTGGTTGGGGGGGGGGGTTGGTTGGTCGCGTTTTTCATGACTGATTTCATTCTAGATTTGTATAATGTATTTGTGGGGTTTTTTTGTGTACATATCCTTGTAAGTAAGAAGGTGTTACATTATCCAAACCAATATTCAAGGGATATAGGTTTGGTAGGGCCCTACATGTCAAAATTTTCTCGTGAAGAAATTGTGAGTATAGGGTTGGTCTATAATCGAGTTATCTATGTTGAAGTGAGATTATTTGTAGTATTACTTGACAAATGGATTTGTTTGTGTTTCGAATTGCCATTTGTAACTTTTTTGTTCATCTTAAAACTAGTCCAGGCTAAGGCACCCAACCTTATTTTTTGATATATACAATGTTTTTTAATGGTTTCTTGTCAATTCGAGGGTACTGATTCCAAATCCGATTGATGCCACGCGCGTAACCTTGAGCATTTTCGGAAAATTGCAAAAATCCAAAATGGCCACCAGATATGCTAATTCGGCCGTGATAAACACAATAATGTGCATTATATGACCAATTATTCCACCAAACTTTGTACATTTCTGTTCCTAGAGTTACTCCATCTGCATTTGCAAGCGAATTTTCATTTTATTAAGGTCATTTAGCATTTAAAGCTCATTTTTTTTATTCAAAATGGCAGCCATTTCCTATGCTTATGTACTATATGAATGGCAAAACATATGCATGGAAATATAGAACAAATTTAATGTATTTCCGGTCCCGTACCTACGCTGTCATAAAGTGTTGCATGTGCAATATGTTGGGTGTAACTTACAATATATAGGGGGCCTACATATATGAGCATTTGATATTCATAAACCTTACGATGTTGAACACAATTTCTTATATATTTCATTTTGTCTCAACAAAAGCCTCAACAATATAAGTTCACTAAACGTCTCGCAAGGAAATGAACCATCATATGTTACATACAGGTTGAATATAAAAATGTAATACTAACACAATATATTAAGGAGCCTAGATACATAGTATTTATCAAATAATGTTGAAAATGGAGGGGAAGGTAGAAAGCAAAAGCTTGTAATACGCATTCCCCTAAAACCATATTAACAAAGTACAGAAAAATCCTGTACAGTATTGACAGTGCAGAGATACATGGTTGCAGACAAAAACACATTGGACATTAATGACACAGCTAAAAACCCTTTACATTGTAATTATTTTCCACCAAGGAGTTGGAGGGGGGGGGGAGGGAGCAGTCCTGAGGCGAGTTCGAAGGATCATAACCTCCATCCACTGCCATCACTTTGATATGATTGGATTTTAGAAGTGCCGCCTTGATATTATCGAGCAAACCTGATTTTCTTCTTGAATTAAAACAACAAAAACTGTTGAAGGCATAAACGAAACTGTCCTAATGCAATACCGTACAAATTGTTCATTAAACATCAACCAAGGAGCAATGTGAGATACCTCTTTCAGTTCTCTCACAGTTCCCAGGTTTTGATAATAAATACACTTTGACATCATGATCTCATTCAGTCTTGTCTTAAAACTAAAATTGTCATTCAATTTTCTATTGTCTTTAAAGAACCCTTTAATTGTATGTTTAGCAGCAGGCGACATCAGCCTCAAATTTGCAGAATTCTCAGGCTAAAGATGCATATTAGTCCTGCAATTGTTTTAATTGCAATCACATCTGGTGATGTTCAGCACTTCCTCAGGGGTCAGAGGGCGATTATTTGCCATAGAAACAGGATGAAGACATGAAGACTTGCTTGATCACCACCCGTTGAAGCCCTTTGGCGTTTTTGCCAGGCCAGAGACAGTGTTGTAGGTAACTTGGGTGGTATCAGAGATGACATCAGACCAGCATCTGCACCAACCTGTTTTTGGGTCAAAGCTTTCAAGTTACAGTAGGGAAATCTAGGCTTGTGGGATTTCAGGTGCATTGATGGCAGGTTATTCAAGGGGGCATTTCAATGAAGTGCTTTGTCAGATCTTTTCTTTTTGACAAACTGTTATAAGCTATTAAATCATTGCATCTGATTGGCTGAGAGCAAATTTGTCAGACAAATTTGTCAGACAAAACGCTTCATGAAATGCCCCCTCCCCATGCTATCGTGTTTGGAAGGTCAGGGTATGCGCTGACGGCACTGGTGACACTTCCTTTCCTCCCAGTGTGAGGGAGAGTGATCGATTGCCAGTGAAGGAGGGTGGACTTCCTTAGCCTATGCTTGGAAGGCTTGCCACAGAGGGCTACCTTGAACATAGCGTTGGCAAGATGGTTACTAAGATGGAAGGCATAGGTCTGATGATAATCTAATAAAGGTTGGGGCAAAGTCTCCAGAAGATAAAGTACTCCACTATTGTCTTGAGATGGGTCAGTACTCGGCTCATGTCATCCAAGGACTTTCTATGAGACGCAAAGGCAAGATCATCTGCAAACTTCCTATACGTGAAGTGAATGTTATGTCACCAACAATGTATGTTAAAAAGAGCTCTAGTGGAGTTAGTTTACAGCCACCATTAAGGAGGCCATCATTCAGAGTCCTAACACAGCTGGTCTGGTTACCGAGAGCAATCCTGAATGCTGCAAATGCTGAAGATTAAAGACAAGTAGTGTGAAGTTGTTATAACACTGTTTTCAGAATGAGGCAACATTGTACAGATCTCAGAGTCTCCCTCGACATCATAGGTCTATACTCAAACACATTCCCCCCTCCCCCCCCCCCCCCCAAAAAAAAAAAAACGGTGCTAAGATTCATCTACCATATAATTCATCTGGGTTAACATTAAAAACTTTGGGGCATTGTTTTCATTTCAGAGATTTGACAACAGATAGTGAGGTGGTCCCTTTTTTCCACTTTCCCCTGCCGCATGTTCTTTCTCGGATGAGGGGACTGAAAGAGTTTGTATAATATCGCTTTTAGATAAAGTAGAACAGGACAGTTAATTGTAAATTTCATTTGTGTGATCATCTAGGATTCAACCTTTTCATTCAGTAAATCAGAATGAATATTTTAATGTTGAACATCTCAAGGCAAATAAGTATCAAATGTTCATATCTAATAATTCCTGATAAACGATCTTGATGTTGGCGTCAATTCAAGTTTTGGTGGATTTTTCCAAATACCTAGTGAAAATTTCAGATTGAGGTAGAAAATTTAGATGTTTGCATCAAAAAATAAAACACCCTTTTTTTAATAGTAACAACATTCTGATTTATAATCAGCACACAAAGTGGTAAACAGTGTACCTGAGTGACAGAAAAAAAAAATTGTTTATTTCACACGCTCTGCCGTTCATATTGTGCAGGGGTATATGAGTGCATCCATTTTGAAGTTTTGTATTAAGAAGAATATAATAAGCCTAAAAACAATAAACTTTCTGTTTGTTTGCTTGTTTGTTTGCTTGTTTTGCTATTGGCACTCATCAGATTTGCATTGCACATGCAAAACTTGATAAAAGCGTAGGTATGTGGGGTGACTGAAAATTCGTCTTCTGTTTCTATGCATATTTTTTTGCCATTCATATAGTACATGAGTATAGGAGTGGCGGCCATTCTGAATTGAAAATAAGCTTAAAATACTAAATGTACCTCTTTCAATGAAAAATGTCTTGCATGTGCAAGTAGAACTACTCAAGGAACAAAAATTTGAAAAAAACTTTGATGGAATAATTTGTCATAAAATTGACATAACTAGGATTATCATGCATATCTGACGGCCATTTTGGATTTTTGCGTTTTGCCGAAAATGCTCAAGGTTACGCAAGTGGCATCAATTGGATTTGGAATCAGCACCCTCGAATTGACAAGAAACCATCAAAAAACATTGTATATATCAAAAAACAAGGTTAGGTGAACTTTCTATGGAGCCTAGCCTGGACTAAAACCCAGAATGGGTCGATTTATGAATGATTTGAATGAAATCAATAAATACCAAGGGAAAAAAGTGTGGAGTTGGTTTATTTGCATTATAAGGATGTGTTTGAGTGTTTGTTGGTGTTTGTTTGTATTACGTATGTATTAGCGGTGTGCATTATGGCAGTTCGTTTGTGCTAAGATCAACTAACGATTGACAAATTATTCGCTCATGCATAAAGCATGCCAAACTTATTCTGGGACAAATAATAGTGGTATGGACGCTGTAGTTAAGACTGATGGAAGAATATGCGTGCAGTGAAAAAAAAAAGAATGAGGAAAGACAGATAACATTTAGGGAGGGTACCTCCCTCGTATGTATTTTCTCTCGGTCTCTCTCTCTCGTCTAGCCCGCGTCACCGCTGAAATTGACACACCCATACTATTTTTAGATCAACGCTGGTGTGACCTCTGTAAAGTTTAAACACGTGCTCATACACGCTGAAGGCATTTTCATTGCCACAATAGCGCCTGCAGCAGTTTCGGATTAACGAACCTTCGGAATAACTAGCCTTCGAAATAACGAACAGCACCCGAATAGAACACCCCTCCATTTCCAAAATACAAAATAAAAAATGTAACACACATTCTATGGTGTGTAAAGTGCTTAAGACTTTATAGAAATATAGTCTTTCTCATTTTATGTACAGTTGTAACTTATCGCTGCCCACATCGTCTCCGTCCAGAAAAGTACATGAAATGATGTGTCAAACCCCATTCCCTACCCAAAATGTGATTCGAATAACATACATTCAGAGAGTTCAAGAAAAATAAGTTCAGCACCATGGGTCAACGGCGTCATCTGTATATGGGTGCCACGTAAAATGACCATTTTGTGGAAGAAATTTCATAACTCGACCATGCATCGGTTCTGCCACTCCATCACTCTGACTGTGTTGCACTATTCCTTCAGATACAATGCGCTGTATAGCTTAGCAACACGGGTGGTGTAGTTTACCATTAGTCTCTGTTCCTATGGGAGATGAAAATGAAAAACGCCAAAGGACGCACTTGTCCGCAACATCCTAAGTGTTGTGATACGTTAACTTGCGGATAATTTCGGATAATGCTCTGTGTCCGGCGTTACGTCCAAAAAAAGTCTTTTTTTTTTCTGCGGACTCCCGCGGATCCTTTGCCGTCACCAGAAATTTGTACAAAACATACGGGGAAAAATTCGAGTGATACGGACAAATACGACCAGATGCGAATACTTGCGTCCATTTGCGGATATTCTTACGAATTGGCACATAATAGTTCTGAACACTTGCGGAGAGTTGCGGATATTTTCGGATAGTTACGGATCGTTACGGATTGTTATAAATGATTATGGACAATATGGTTTTCTTTGACAATCCCTGCTAAGTCAGTGTATTATGACAGCAAGGTTATCACATATTGGACTGTCTTAATTGTACATTGGGGAAAACTGAAATTGTATTACGTACCAGATGTGAAAAAATCTCGTTGTCATTTAATTTCCTTTACAGTAATAAAAGATATATGACATTTTGAACTTGAAGATTAATTTTATTCATTTGTGCAACTCAAATATGAATAAACTTTATAAATGTAAGTAATACATGATATAATTAAACGACAAATGAAATACAATATAGATCGATAAGTTAAACATTATAGTATAAAGAAAATTACTACTTATCAGTCATGGAATAGACAAACTGTGGTTATGCTGTCATTGTGCAGCGATATTCATGACTTAGGCACATTGGGGGATATTTTTATAATAAAACAAAATTTAAAAAAAAAGACATGAAGATATTCAAACGCCACTCCCACACCCAAGTACAATATATAGGGCCTATATAAAAGAATGTAATACACATCCCACGGAGCGTAAAATGGGTAAGACTATAGAGAAATACTAAATTCGTTCTCATTTTATATAGTTATCGCTGTCCCACACCTTCCCCGACCAGAAAAGTGAATTAAATGCTGTCACCCCATCCCCTACCCAAAATATTGCCTTTTCGAAAAATATATATTCAAAGAGTGCAAGAAAAAAAGTTAAGCTCCAAGGGTCAACCGATGTCATGAGTATATGGGTGCCAACAGAGTCCTAAAATGACCATTTGGGGGAGAAATTTCATAATTTGACCATGCGGTTCTGCCTCTCCACTGCTCCGACTGTGTTGTAGCATTCCTTCAGGTACATGCGCTGCAGCTTGGCAATACGAGGTGTGGCTTCCCATGAGTCTCTGTGTTCCCATGCGAGTGGAAAACGGAAAACGTCGAAGGACGTAATCGTCCTCAGCATCCGTAACTGTCCGCAAATATCCGTCAGCGGACGAAAGTATTGTGATACGGTAACTTGCGGTTATTTTCGGATACTTACGGTGGACGTAAAGGAACGCAAACGGACGGGAGGTATTTTTTTTTTGCGGATGGTCTGCGTCCAACCTACGGGTAGTTACGTTCAGTTACGGATTATTACGTTTAGTTACGGTTACTTGCGTAAGTCTGCATCCGTGGAGTCTCTCTGCGAAATTTTGAACATTTCAAAATTTCGCAGGCTTGGCGCCGTCATTTTGCGTTTCTTTACGGATGAGTTACGGACAGTTACGTCTACATACGCCCCTGCGGATGCCTGCGTCCACGCTGCATCCCCCTGCGTCCACTCACCCGTATCTATCCGCGGCGGACGTATGTTACGGTCTTAAAGTGTAACCTGGTCTTAAAAGTGTAACTCGATGCCTAGGCTTCTGAAAATGTGTCAGAACAAGGAAGTAAGAGGCTCCCTGGTCAGAGCGATGCGGATGCCGCGGTCGCGCACACATTTCGTGGTTGTGCCAATCTCCCATGGAGTAGAGGCTCAGTGCCAGTTGTGCTTGTATAAGTCTTCGCGCACACTGCTTTACGACCAACAAGGGTTTGTGCCCGCAAGCAGAATGCCTTCGTCATCATCAGGCTCGTTCATTTCAGTTCAATTCAAGGTAATTCATTTTTTCTTCAACGTGATATAAATGAAATCTCTAACGAATATAAACTACATAAAGGAAAATGAACTTACTTATCAATTACATGTGAGAACGTAGGGGTTTAATAGAATGCAATAGCTTGATGTGTACTCATCAGAGTATAACATTTCAAAATGAAATAGATTGAAGGGTAACTGGAGAAAGGAAGAGAAAGAAAACAAAATTGAAAATTGTTGTTTTGCACAAAGAACTAAGGAATACACAACGCAGCCCACCACATAGACACACGAGCAAGGACAATACTACGACAAGATGCCTACTTCAGGGGAAGGGGATGCAGACATACATGAGTTATAGCTTCAATACATAAAAAGAAAAGATCAAGAGCAAAAGAAAAATCAACAAGAAATAGAAAAATGACGATTTTTCATTTTGTATTTTTTACTTTGTTTGTAATATTTATTTCCTTCAACATTGTCATATATGAATCAAAATTATTTTCAGCGAAATCTATATGAAAATATCATATTACGATGTACATGGCTTAAAGGAGAAAAAAGTGAATGTGTACATTAATTCTATTACCAAAATATATTGCATTATCAAAAGTGCAGATAATTATCTAAGATATTATTTATTTTTATCATACCTTCTTCATTATATAGAACCAAAAATAATAGAGCTCGGCAAATGCTATGAAGACATAGTTAAGTTGAAGTTTCATGTTAGATTATGGTGGTATCTAGGCGTGTCCTAGTAGGGGGAGGCGGAATTTCACATTTTCGGCATCTTTTTGAAAAATATAATTATGACAATAACATGTACATTTCTACCAAATATATAGCATCCCTTGTGTAATAGAATCCCATTTTGTTTGACTATCAGGAGCACCAAGTCCAAAGACCTCAACATAGGGGACTGTTTGAACAAAATACATGCAAATCTTCTTCAGATGAAATCAACAGTAATTCAACACCTAACATATCTTTACATAAACACTGTAACGGTTTTGCTGGTGTGTAAGTAATCAATAACTCCCTTATGGGCTTTAATTTTCACATTTTTTGCCTATAACACATTCCCGGTTGTTTTACATATTCCCAAGATGAGAAAGATCCTCTGTGGTTTTCACTTTGAAATCCTACATGGTGGTCACTGATGCAGCGTAGGAAAGAGATTTCATGATTTTTATTTTATTTTTTTTTTCTGATCGGTGAGGTGTCAACTGCTTGTATGATAAAAAATCACAATTTTATCATGAAATGCAAACCTCATTTCTCATGCTTCCAATTTTCCTTTTATTTCATCTCTGCTTTCTTTCAGTTCAGTTCAAATTTATTTTTCATATTTCATATTTCCACTTTCTCAATGACGAGATTACAAAATGATTGACAATAAAACAAGAATACAAAATATTTACAATCATGTCTTTTGATTGAAGAAGAAGAAGAAAAAAAAAACAATTCTTGACACAATATGGTTTATATCATATGAAGATGTCACAAGTAAATATAAGATGTATGATCGGCCTTATACATAAAAGCTATAATAGTGCTTGTAAAACTGTAGTTCACGAATTCATAGGTGTATAATTATACGGAGAACGGATATGTTTGTCTTGACTAACTGAAATTATACCAGTAAAAAACCGATATACAGAATAAACTAATGAACCACATGTATATCGCTCTAACCAGACAGTATACGGACCTCGCCGTGTTTGAAAAAGAATGTTATGTATCGGTACCATTGCTGCGGACAAAGACAAATGACTGGGAGTATATATAAAAAGAAGTTGCTAAAAACCCGGTTTCGTGCATCCTCTAAGTAATAGCTGTTTTAATTTGCGTTTGAAGGTAAATAAAGATAAGGAAAAACTAATATCCTGATGGAGGTCATTCCAATATCTGAGTCAAGTAAATATAATTGTTTTCTTTGCAAAAATAGTGAAAGTACGGGGAAGGTGATAGGCGTTACTCTGGCGAGTGGGATAATAGTAGATAGAGCGATTCCTTTTAAACATGTGGATAAAAACAGATTGCAATTCATTAGTTATTAGTTTATACATGAAAATTCCGAGATTGTAATACAATAGGTCTGAAATTTTCAGAATTCTCTTATGAAAAAAGCAGTTGGTATGAGCAAAATATCCGGTTTATGATGGTTTATGGTGTATGATTCTTATTGCACGCTTTTGAATACGGAGAAGGGAATCTAACAATGATTGAATTGCATTTCCCAACGCCAAAAGTCAGTAATTAAAGTGTGAAGATATTAAAGAAGAATACATACTCTGCAAAATATAACCAGGGAAGAAATGTTTAGGCTTATTCAAAATTCCGATGTTTCAGGAGAAATTTTACTTACAAAATTAATGTGTGTTTTCCAGGATAATTCTCGGTCAATCAAAAGCCCTAAAACTTTGTGTTATCAAGCTGCTTTAAATATAGATCATTTATTTTATCATCATTCATGATGATTTCCTTATCTCTCATGTGCAAAGTTAGCGATAATTAATGATGAATCAATGATGAATCAATAAGTATGTTTTCGAAAGGGATTTGATTAAATTGTACCATACAGAAATAGCAAAAAAACCAAATGGAAAAAAATAGCTCATAATAGGGACCCTCAAAGCATCTGCAGCTTCACGTTTGTGACGTGTATAATTATTGAAGGTAATATGTCTGCTCCACGTAATGTGTTGTTTATTGCGCATGATTGTTCTCGAAAACATGCACCTCATATCAATATCCTGCATACAGAAATGATCATGCCTTTTGTGATTATTAAGTGTAGAAACATTTTACAGCTCATACCATGTGAGAAGGAAAATTTGGTATATCAAAAACTAGAGTAGAGGTTGGTACATGTACTCGTATCATATTGCTGCTTAAAGCCATACAAGACACTCGCACATCACGCATCAACAAACGCACTAAACACTCACATACATAAAGGTATACATATTATAGATTAGATACAAAACCAAATTATGAAAAGATGGCAATTTTCAGTTCTTAAATGTAGGTTTCCAGTATGGAGTTGTGATGTTTTTCACACATACGTGTTATTCCACCCCCCCCCCCCTTTCAGTGCCATTTACTCCGACATCTCCCCATCTGTCATTCACCTCTTCATCTATAATGCCTCTTAAAAAATAAGCACACTTCATACATAATGACAAGAGTTTAGGGAAGAAAGTAGTGATATTCATTTATGACATGTTGAAATATAAGCACGCAGAATTAATGTTACTTGTTCTACTCTAATACCATGGCAAATATAAAAGTTGAGTAGTGAGTGAGCAGATGACAGAAAGAACTGGCCCGTAAACGTATCCCAAACCACAGGTGAGGCTCTATACGCGGACACATTTTCAGAAGCTATAGGCATCGAGTTACACTTTAAGACCGGGTTACACTTTAAGACCGTAACAGACGTAACCCATCGTAAAGCACTGTGTGCAGTCAGTCCGCAGCGTGTGCGATAATGAGGCACGAACGACAATTTTATTCAGAATCACGTTTACGCAGTTTGTGCTCTTGCGACTGACGAGATTTTGCGATACTTTGCGAGAGTTTTTGCAGAGGTCGCAACAACAGCTTTCATAGCTTTCGCAGTGCATTGTTTGACCCAGGATGGTTAGTTAAGTTATAGAGCTGATTATGCTCATTAATTTGATACCTAATTTCCCTATTTTTGATGTCAATATAGTAGTCCATTTTGGCATCAAAGTAAACGATTATTTTGCCAATGTTCAAGAAGCTTTTAGATCATAGTTTGATGTTTTACTAGTTCCTGACTGGTATTGAAAATAGATCTCCGTAATTTCTTCGATTTCACAATCGTGAAACTTGAGCGAGTATGATCAATTAAAAAACGAAGAGGGGCACCATTTTTAAGGTTGTGAATTTTCCTGTTGAAAACAAGGCAAATTATGTTTTCTTACTGGAAGTGGGGTAGTGAATGAACACGCGTGGAATGTGTTGTTGATACCCAGACAATGGTCGTGGACAATGGCCAGGATTGGAATGTTTCATGAGGAATTCCACTATCGCAGCTAGTCTTTGTTCATTCTGAAATGTGGTGTGTGCAAGCACATGGAAACATGTGCTTACTTCTTTCATGTGCATGCATTTCACCCTGTGTCAAGAATTCAGACTAGCAGTGCTCGGGGCAATCCGCATGAATAATTGATTAAGCATTCATGTGCCTTGCAGCAGAGCTCGGGACAGGTGGCAGCCAGGTCCATTGTTCAGGGTCATTGTAAGTGCACACTCACATACACATCATTGGTTCCTGTGTAAAGTTCAAGTTTTGTACAGAGAGTGAAAATTCGATCACAATCTGGAACCTAACATTTAAAACTCACAGCATTGAGTCAGCAGCCAATGGATACTACGCAATGCGACACGCCGCGTCTTGCGACAGATTTCGACCAATCACAGACCCGGAATTCCGGTGCGAATGCGAGGATAATCTTTTTAAACTCGACGCTAGACATGTCTCTGAATTTTGCTAGTTCCTGACCCGTATTGAAATGAAGATGGGAAAACGTGCCTTTATTGTAATACTATATACTTTAGCGGACATAGTCTTTACCATATTTTAGAGGGGCATGAAAGATTTCAGGTTAGTTTTTTGGTGTCAAACGTGAAGGAATATTTTTGAATACAATACCGAACTTCGAGAGGGATTTTGATATTCTATATTCTTCTTTTCCGTTTATGTTGATCATGAGCATATTTGCTTATGTTTTCTCTTTCAGTCGATACTAAAAGTGTCGAAAACTGACGAGAAATACTCGTTCTACACGGATTTATTCATGACCATGTATCTGCTCATTACGTATGCAAGCACCGCTCAGCCGTGCATACGACTTGAATAAATACGTGCGTTTTCGCTCGCGCTGCGGACTGACTGTGTGACTGGGGCATTACAGTGGACGAGAATAAACGCTAATGGACGGGAGGTAAACTTATTTGCGGATAGTCTGCGTCCAAGCTACGGATCGTTACGTTAAGTTACGAATAGTTACGTTTAATTACGGTTACTTGCGTAAGTCTGCACCCATGGAGTCCCTCTGCGAAATTTTAAACATTTAAAAAATTTCGCAGGCTTGGCGCTGTCATTTTACGTTTCTTTATGGATTAGTTACGGACAGTTACGCCTACATATGACCCTGCGGATGCCTGCGTCCACGCTGCGTCCCCCTGCCTCCACTTGTTCCAGTGGCGGATCCAGAGGGGGCGCAACCGGCGCACGCCCCCCTTTATTTTTCGTAAAAAAACAAAAGAAATAAAAAGAAAAACAATGAAATGAAACCCGGAAGTGGCACCAGAAATATTAGTCACGCCCCCCCCCCCCCCTTACAGATTTCCTGGATCCGCCCCTGTATCCGTATCTATCCGCGGCGGACGTAACCCATCGTAAGGCACTGTGTGACTGGGGCGTTACGTAGACACACGAATGCGCTCACACACAACACACATACGTAGGGCCTACGTAGCCCACGAACACCAAACCCCTCAGATACTCATGCATGCACAAAACTGCGCCCACAAACACGCACCATCACTTACCCTTTGATATACACATACGCCACGATACGTACCACATACACACGTACGCATACAGGCACACGTATACACACAGAAAAACAAACCACTACCATAATACAACCACCACACATGCACAGTTTCTACATATTGTATTAATATACTCCAAACACACACACACACACACACACACACACACACACACGTATATTATATTTCAATCATTTCAATCATCACGTGAGCAACTTCTTGATCAAAAGAATACAAAAACTTCAAAATAGAGCAGGAAGAATCATTTTAAATCTCCCTTTTCCGTATCATCCATGCATGAAATATTACAGTGGGAAATTCTGAAATCTCGTCGAATTCGTAACGTTCAAATTGTGATGTTTAAAGTTTTGAAAAATTTAACACCCAGTGACGGGGGCGACAATCCGTGCCGCCAACTCCGTCACGGATTTTCGCCCCGAGCCGGGGGAGACAATCCGTGTAGGGGGGACAATCCCTGTCGCAACAGTCGACCCTTCATAATACGGGAATATGAGAGGAAGCTCCATCAACCACTACCTCGTTCTCATGTTTGACACAATCCTCCGAAATCTGGACAAACAGGGTCAATATGCCAACATTTGTGCAGTGGGATTCAAGAAGGCCTTTGAACTCGTTTACAATACTAGGGTCATTGAAAAGCTCATCCATTTAGGCGCCAATGTCTCCATCATACCGACTTTGGGCTGCATTCCAAGACCCCTCGACATAACATGTGGATACCACAAGGAACAAAACTACTTTTTGGTAAGCCCAGTCTTATTTCTTGTTCTTTTAAATAATGCCGCCCTTACTACTGGCCTGCATTGGAAGTATGTGGATGATCTCAGTTTGGTCAAAGTACTCGACAAGTCACAACAGACCTCCTTGCAGACCCATGGCTCACAGGCTTGTGTGGTACTCCCTGTGGTACTTTTTAGTACCACACATGTACAAAGCAGACATATGTCAGCACTGACAGGCACTGATGTGTGGTACAGGACAGTACCACAGGACAGTAGGCCCTACCACAGGAGAGTACAACAGGTATTGTCCTGTGGTATTTTGGGACGTACCACAGGGCAGTAAAATACATGAGAGTATATCACCGCACGGTACCACAAGACCAGTACCACAGGACAGTACCAAATACCACTACCACAGGTTAGCACCACACATTACAAAGAACAGCACCGCATGAACTCTCCTGTGTTGTTATGGGACATTACCACAGGGCAGTACCACAGGAACTGTCCTGAGGTATTTTAAGACATTTACCGTTGGAAAATACAACACAGCAGTACCATATAGGAGTACCACACAGTATAACTCTACAGTATCGCACACCAGGGGACCGTTTCATGAAACTTTTTGTCACTGATTTACACTGATAACTGTTAAAAGCTACTGAAATCCTTGCGTCTGATTGGCTGATGGCAAATTTGTCGGTGAAAACCTCCGACGAACTCGTTGATGAAACGCCCCCTGGACCACATAGCAGTACCACACAGAAGTACCACACAGCAAAACCTAAGAATACAACAGAAAATACCACAGGAAAATACCTCAGGATCTTCCTGTGGTATTTTGGGATATATACCCCGGACTACCATAATATGGCAATATCACACAGCAGTAACTGTTGTGTGATATTGTCCTGTGGTAGTCCGGTGGTATATGTCCCAAAATGCCACAGGAAGATCTCATGGTACTGTTCCACACAGAAGTACCACACAGCATATAGTATCACACAATATAGTCCAAGAGCATTAGGTCAAACAAGGATTAAACCTGGACATTTTTGGTAACAACCTGATTTTTTTCAGGCTAGGTCCTGAAAAATGTCTAGAATAACATACTAAAAGTCGTCATAGATCCTCTTTGAGCGTTTTCCGCAATCCAAGATGGCGTCCAAAATGGCCGCCATTTCCTGACATTCTTATTAATTTTCAACCAGAGAACCAAAGTACAAAATTTGAATGTCTAAATATATGTTCCCCTTAAGCATGAAGAACTCAATAAACACATATCAAGAGATTTTGATCCACACAAGTACGGTAATCCAAGATGGCGTCCAAAATGGCCACCATATTTTGAAATTCTTAAATCTTTGGTAAGCCAAATACAAATTTTAGATGTCTTAATACATGTTTTGAAGGATGAAGAACTCAATAAAATACATTATTAAGAGATGCTGATGGACAGAAGTACCAAAATCCGAGATGGCATCCAAAATGGCCGCCATTTCTTGAAATATTTATAACTTTTCAACTAGGCAACCCAATACAAAATTTAAGTGTCTATGTTTCGAAACATAAAGAACTCGGTGAATATTAAGGAGATGTTGACGCAGGCATGTCCCGATTAAACCGCTCGAGTTCTTCCTAAAATGCAAAATGGCGTACAAAATGCACAATTTTATCTCACAATTATGTAAATTAATGTCAGTATATAATTATAGTTTATAAGAAACTTTTCATTTAAAAGATAGTTCTTATGAGCAAAGTAGTGTCGGGGAGGGGAAAGTGTGGGGGAAGAATACTCTTCCCATAAGATGGAGATTTCGGCATTTTCCAATTTGAAATTCAGAGATTTAGCGCACTTCAGATTTTTTCCCTTCAGATTACGGGTTTTATGGTGCACAATGTTGATGACATACTAGATTTTTGTTTCTGTTAAAAAGTGTAAGTAGAATAAAGAATAAAGACTAGTATATCCAAGTCAATGCGATAGTAGAGGATGTAGGTGGGTATTCCTTTTGACTGGAGGGATTATTCCTATGATCATTAACCGGCCTAGTGCACCTTTGGTGTTATATTGATCGTCCATCCTCAAAGAGCAGATAATTCATAGTGTCAGTATCCCCATCCCATCCAACTCCAGGGAGATTTTATACTACTATTGAAATGAAAATGGTTATATTATAATTTACATACATTTGATGGAATATTTGGGAATTGTTAATCAACGGGTTGTTTGATTTATATTGGGGAAGTGAGCGGTGGAAGGGTTTTGTAGGAAGGGCAAATTACAAATTACCCTTATACTTTTGCATTTTGTTAGTGAAAGATCTAGTGCACACTTTTTGATGACAATATGTGACCCTGCACCTCAAAACAAACAAAAAGTCGCCAGACATGAATTTTTAGTTAAGACCATATTCTGAAAGAGCAGACTTTAAGCTTTAAAATGATGTATAACTCAAATCAAATGGACTCTCCTAACCTATCTAAATACTGGAAAGAAAGCACAAACTCAGGAAAAGTGTGAACTGAGAAAAGAGGCTGTGAAGTGCAGTGTCTATTCAAACGCATAATCTTTACCAAAACCGTGCTGGCTGTTCGATGAATGGGACAAAAAACAGGAAGTAAACCACCAGAGTAACAACAATGAAGGGATTATCAGATTCAACTGAAATTAAGCATGCCTCATTAACACATTCTGTCCATAATTAATGCCAACTTTCAAAGCAGGAGCACTATCCTTTCAAAAGTTATTAGAGTTGAAAGCGAAGAGTGTGGACAAGTTATTTTAGAAATGAAAAAGGGATTCTAAAGACAAACCTAATCACACTATTCTACCAAAAATGTTCGAGATAAATTGCTAAAAAACACACCTTCCTGCCCGTTTTATGATACCAAATTTTAGCATAATGTAAAAGAAGACCCGCTCTTTCAGAAAATATGAAAAAGTCAAGTTCGGCTAGGTTGACCCATTTCACTTATTTTCAGTCCTCACGCAAAATCAATGTGTGCGACTTTATGTTCGTTTTGAGGTGCACGGTCACATATTTAGAAATTTGTTAATCTCAAACAAGTGTCTAAAGTGTACAAAGTCTATGGAGAGGGGCCGAGGGACATTTTGCATTTTTATGATTGCAATTCAATACTTCATATACTTCAGGACGAATATTTGGAAAATAATGATTGTACAGGCCACCCCTTTCCCCAAGGGAAGGGGGTGCATCCAAGCGAGCCTATACCCGTCTTGTGCACATTTGAGGGAAAGATTCCATTGGACCTTCTGAGTTATTGAATCAACATTATGTTGAATATCTTTGTCTCTTGATAAACAAACGGCGGCCATTATTTGGCAACATTTGGTTTTCGCGAAGAACTCACGATGTTTTATTTGTACTTACGTGCTTCATGATCACTAAATAAGTATTTTGTTTGGTTCCTTACGTCTCAAAAAAAATATTGATACATTTAAGTGCGCATCGCGGTTACGTAGTTGCAGGGTTATGAGAAAAACAGGAAACGGCAGCCATTTTGGACACCATTTTGGATTTCTTAAAGTGCTTAAGGCACAACAGAAAAACTGTGTTAGGGAGATATCTTCGTCGCGACGATATGAGACAAAAGATCGTCGCCAATCGTCCCCGACGATCCAAATTTTGGGCCTCATGTGCTCATTACTGCGCTCTTTTTGGCTCATTATAAATATCAACAAAAGATGGTTCCGACGAGTCGGAACGAAGTCGTCTCTTTTCGTCGCGACTAATCAATTAAGGAGGTCTTTTGTCGATCGGCGAAGCGTTTCAGTGATTGTTCAAACGTCGCACATCGTCCCCGACGACTGCGTATTCAACTTGACTAACCGTTTTGTAAAGGTTTTGGTGATGGTTTCGCGTCGCTCATCGTCCCGACGATTGACCATTGAATTTAAATCACCGTTCCGTGGCGAGTTTGTTAATCCATAATTGTTCAAACGTCGCACTTATCGTCCCGACGATTGTCCATTCAACTTGAATCACTGGTCAGAGACGCGTTTAGTAATAAAGCGTCGCGCATCGTCCCTAGGCTTGCCCATTGAACTTAAATCACCGTTTGGTATGAGTTTGAAACGTCGCACATCGTCCCGACGATTGCTCATTCAATAATAGAAATTGCTCGATGCTGAGGTGTTTATTTTTTCTAACATCGCGAGTGGTCCCGACGATTGCCCATTGAATTGAAATTGTCGTTCAATGATTGCCACCAGGGTAATTCATCTTCTAATGAAGCCTTGCTCTCATGTTTGCCATACTTGTCAGTAAACAATACAAAAACATCGTAACGAGATCCGATGGCTGTCAGACTCCCGAAATTCTTGAATGAATCATGAAAAAAAAAGTGATGAACGTACATTATTATCTTTCCACAAATCCAGAGCTTGAAAGAAAACATCCGGCATTTATTTTATCATCGTACGGAGTTCAATATCGTTGTTATTCATTTCCGAACGTCAAAGCAAATTTCCGACACTTATATTAACATCTTTCAGAGCTGAATGTTATTGCTATTTACTTTCGAACGCATAAGCAAATACCCGGCATTTATTTTATCATCGTACGGAGTTGTATATCATTAGTAGTCATTTCCGAACGTCAAAGCAAACATGCGATATTTATTTAATCACCGTATGGAGTCGAATATTACTGTTATTCATTTCCGAACGCAAAATCGAATTTCTGACATTAATTTTAGCACCGTACGGAGCTGAATCTTACCGTTATTCAAATCGAAAAGTATAAGCATCCTTGGCATAAGCAAACATCCGACATTTATTTTAGTACCGTACGGAGTCGAATATTACCGTTATTCATTTCCAAAAATAAAAACAACATCTGACATTTATTTTAGCATCTTATACGGAGTCGACTGTTACCGCTGTCCATTTCCAAAAGTAAAGGCAAACATCCGACTTTTTTTGGTGGCCCGACGTGCGTTTTTGGTGGCCCCGGTCCACCGAGCCACCGCTAGTGTCGAGCCCTGGTGTACACCTCACTAACCTCAGCTTGTTGGGGAAACTTATACTGCCATACGAGGGGAGATGCTTTCATCTCTTCTAGAGAGCTTCCCTATGAGCGAATGAAAATCTTTGTTTGGCATTTTCATTTCTATACTCCATAATCATTCGTTGTTTCCAAACATTTTCATGATGTCGGTATTTCAATATCATAATATTTTTCTTAATGTATTCCATTTTCATTCCTTGACCAAAGTCAGTATGTCCGCCACATGTACGGTAATCGCTACGTTTCGCGCAGTGCAATATGTGACGAAGTGCGAAACACGTGGTTATCAAGTTCAATGAAACGCGCCGTCCATGCGTGCTTCTTGTTTGGTTTCGTAGTAGCTCCATGGTTACGGCAAAGACAATAAACGGAGGAGGCACTCCGTATACTACAGTAGTTTTTTTTTTTTCGTTTACAGTAAACAGTTTACATTCGATACAAATAAATTAATAGTCACGTCTTTTACTGTTTGATGATCGCCAAGTCGGGAAGAAGTATCTAGAGGAACTTCTCAGTTGATATGTCCGTGATGTTCATTCTAATTTTCACACGCAGTGGTACGCAGATTTTATGAGTGTGAGATCGAAAGAAGTTTCAATATATGTTGCCTTGATATTATGTAGGCCTACTGTTGTGTAATTGGGTAGGTATAGCTCTTACACTATAAACTTCAGCTTGTTGCAGCGGCATCTAGGAAAGCGATATTTTCTTCGGCATTCGGGACCTTTTTTAAATCATCATTATTTTTTTTTTGACACGTGATTTGATTGTAAGTATGAAGCGACGAATAACCCCTTTGTTTTGTTTTAGTGTTAACATTAATGTGTAATACACCAATACTGTTCAACGTGTGTTTTTTTTTTTTACTGTTAAAGAAGCCAAGATAAGGCGACATTTTAATAGAATTATGCCGTTCGGTCGGTTTACAGACTGCTTATAACCTGAAATAGTTGCAGTGCGCGCATTTTTTTTTTTTTTTTTGGGGGGGGGGGCCACCTGTTTTCGCAGAAATTTACACTAGAAAGGTTGTCAGTTTTTTTTTTCTTCTGCCATTATTTCCTCTGATATGATTTGTCGTGGCCATTAAGTTATTTTCAACCTAAAAGATACGTGTCACGTAGGTCTATTGGTTGCCAGCACGCATTTATCTGACTTGCTGTGCGGTTAAATCTGTTGTTGTTGTTGTTTTTTATCATTCATGGGAGGGGGCAAACAAGAGTGAGAAATGAGGGAGAGGTGAAATCAGAACAAGGAAACATCTGTTCATTTAGCTGTCACTTATGCCAGCAGTAGTAATTGTCATCACCATTGCTATTCAGATCAGTTTTATAGTCATATCCTATAACATTCAATACACGACTATCATCATCATGACATGAGAAAGAGAGAGAGAGAGAGAGAGAGAGAGAGAGAGAGAGAGAGAGAGAGAGAGAGGAAAAAAACCGCCACCCGTTCAAGGGCGTATACAAAGCAAACGAATCGCAAAGTAGATCAACGGGGGGGGGGGGGGGGGGGGGGGGGGGGGGGGGGGGCGTTTCATCAACGAGTTCGTCGGAGGTTTTCACCGACAAATTTGCCATCAGCCAATCAGACGCAAGGATTTCAGTAGCTTTTAACAGTTGTCAGTGTAAATCACTGACAAAAAGTTTCATGAAACGGTCCCCAGGAAGGTGGATTCATGGTACAATATTCCGTATGGCATACCAGCAATACAAACAGACACGTTACTGCAAAATAAATGATAGAACACAGCAAGCGAGCAGGCTAGAATCAAACCTCCTTTTGTAGGAAAGTCCAACAAAAGTCTTACAACATACCTGTAATAGGGGGTTCACACGTACACAAATTAGCATGTTACAGAACTCAATTTTTGTTACCCTTTAGCAAACTCCAGTCTTTTGCACATGTGGACACACACACACACACACACACACACACACACACACAACAGAAAATTAGTGCGAACCAGTAGCGCGATGCATAACCTCAGAAATCTTGCTGATATTTCTGAATGAGCGCGGTATTTGCCCCGACAGTACTTGAACGGTCGGGTTTAGAAACTTGATTGAGTTCTTTTATTCTCATCATTAACAACAGCGTGCTCTCCACACCACTGTGAGGCACAAGAACAATAGTTTCATCGATTGGCAATTAGCGGGTTATTTTCTGTACGTGTGAACGGTTGCAAAAAAAAAACCCCTCAACTTTCCGAGGGTGGCTGGAGCGTCTGAACCAAAAAGTGTACAATCCTCGCGTGTACGCTCTTTTGTCTGAGAAGTTGGAAAAAAAAAAAACCTCGAGTATTGGAGCATGTTCAGTAACGCGCTATTTTGCACATCGTGAAGGCGGGTATTGATATATCAGACTCAGCAGGGGGGGGGGGGGGGGGGCTGATGAAATCTAGCATTAAAAGAATGAACTACACTGACATACTAAAAATGATAAAACTGGACATGAAGTTCATGACCTCTATCCGAGTGCCTCGGACACGGGAAGTACTATGCATGTATCTACAAGCTACATTAAAGTAAAGCATACTGATATAATCATAAACGCTGCGATTCGAAGTGTTCTTCTGTTTTGCTTTCAGCAATAACCAAAACTGTATTTTTACGCTCGATTCACAGTGGAGCACTAAATAAATCGAGTGTATAATATCAATACTAACTCTTTAACTCTTTATGTGCCACGTTCGCACCTCCGACTCAGTCGACGGCGTGCCAACTTCGCATATTCTGCTCAACAAACAAAGCCGCCAAGACGGATCAATAAACCGCTAATTACTGCTAATCCCGCGGCACAATGAAAGCGTTTCTCGTGCTTTTGTTCCTCTCATACTAACAGTATACGGCTTGCATTCTATGTGGTGAACGACTATCAAGCGATGTTCCCAACTAGATTTACTCGTACATTCTATGTTTCTGTCACGGTTTAATGTGCAAAAGTCATGCCTTTATAGTAATGTAGCAACTGGTCATTAAAAAAAAAATTGAAAATAGAGTCGGCATACAATTTATATCGAAACAAAACTTGGCATTCCTCTTTAACTTTGCCTACTATTACGCCCATCTTAACAGAAATTTGTAGAAGTTATACAAATTGGAAAAACAGAATTCTTTCTCAAAGCATGACTACCTTCGTGTCTCAGAATAACGTGGCACACAGGGTGTTTCCACCATGGCACATAAAGAGTTAAGAAGCAGGCCTGTGATTTCTCTATTTAGTCTGTTGAAGTATCTCATTGATATGATTTTTTTTTCCCAGTCAATTGTGCTCCCCTGACTAAGCTATCAAGAGTATAGCTTTTTTGTTCGGAAACTGGATTTACGCAAAGCATACATTCACCATGTATATGTACAATGCTCCAATATTGATGAAAGCGGTTTCGTGTGTGATACGTATTCCTCTTTCGGGTGAGTGTGCTGTGAAATCCGGTCATTTTGTTTTATTTTCAACTGCATCTCCTTATTTTGTAACTGTGGATGAGACTTTATATCATTTTCTAAATCATGCAGGATGAGCCATACGTTTATTTTTCGGCATAGATAGATAATTCGCCTTTTTGAATGACGAACCTTCGTGTAATTTTTGGATTAACAGATTTGTTACAGCTGCACTGGGATGTCTTCTAAATTATATTTTGAGGCCACTGAGATCAAGATGATCATGCGTAGGCGTATATAACTCTCTACACTTTAATGTACATGAAGTTGATCAATTAAGAAAAAATAACATATTTACTTTTGCTTACAATCCAGCACATTACAACGCATCGCACATCAACCTGCCAATGCCCAATAATCTTGGTAACAGCTCATTATTCCGAAGGTTCGTTATTCACAAGACTCTTTAGTCCGAAGATTCGTTTTTCCGAAGCTTCGTTATTCCGAATTTCATTTTCAATCTAACGAATCTCCGGAATAACGAACCGTCGGAATAACGCAATGCTCGGATTAACGAACCCTTTTTCATTTTCGGATTAACGAACCTCGGTATAGGAAATTTGTGCGTTTCAGATTAATGACCCTTCGGAATAGCGAACCTGGGAATAACGAACAGCACCAATAATCTTATAAAGAGAAAGGATGCCCGATATATACATTAAAAATATTGAGGTATAATTAAGATACAGCATTATGTACATAACAGCAACAACAACAACAACAAGATTAGGATTGAGTAAGCAGACAAGTTTTCAACAATGATTTGAACATATCAACACTTTCAGCTATACGAATATAGAGAGGGAGTTTATTCCAAAGAGGTGGGGAAATACAGAAAAGGTCCTATATCACCATAGCGGGTATGTGCGGGACCACGTGATAATTGGAGAGAAGAGAGAGAACAGGCTGAAGTGGAGGAGCGGAAGGGAGGTAAGATTAATCCATAATATTTATCTTGTAAACAATAAGGATGATTTTAAAGGTGATACGTTGATGTATGGGGAGCCAGTGGAGGGATTGGATAACTGGAGTAATTTGGTCAGATGTTTTTGTCAGGGTTACAAGCCTTGCAGCTGTATTTTGAATTTTGAATTTGGTGCAATACTCGAAGCAGGGAGACCAACAAGAAGGAAATTGCAGTAGTCAAGATGAGAAGTAACAAATGCGTGAATTAGACGTTCGGTGGAAGACTGCTCCGATAACTTACGGATATTAATAATGTATTTTTACAAATACCCCTGAAGCAGCAGAACGACATGAGTTCTTAATGTGTGTGTTATTTCATTTGTTCGTTTGTTGTTGTTTTTTAAAGTTCAGATGCTTATCTACCATATAACTCCTAGATCTCTGACGGACTGGGAGATACATTTTTGTGAGAAAACTAGCCCGCCTGACAATTCTGATTTATCAGAATTCAATTTCAAATGATTATCGCGAGACCATCGCTTAATATCATCAACACAACTATGAAGTTTGCAGAGCTCTTCGACGTTGGGTATTTGGTAGTATGATTATGTAAATTTGAGTATCGTAAGATATCTTCACGATCTTTCACAAATATTTCTTAAAATAATGATTAATATTGGATGCCTGCGTTCTACAGCTGATCTAAATTACAGCGAATTATGTGTCCTGTCAATTGGAAACCTTCACAATACCGCAATTTAACCGTCAAACGCAATAGAAATGCCACAACCTAAGGATTTCAATCCTCGTTCATCATTATGGTTTCTATTAATGAAAAAGAAGGGACAGAACGAAATGAGATTAAGACTTTTATGTTAGTGAAATTGATCACTCTCAGCTGCATATATTTTGAAGGAAAATTAATGATTTCGGACATGTGTTAAAAGCATCGTCGACAGCGCGATGCTGCTCCATTTGGCATGTTTGGTAAAGCCTATTATATCCCCTACTCCATTCCCCTTTCTTTATGAATTTTGGGGATCACATAAGGGTACGCGCTCTTTTGAAATGAGTCAAGTCTTAGTTAGGCATATAATCTTACCTTTACAGTGATCACACTAAAGAACCCGATTCCACATCATTCTATCTAATCAGAGAATCGAAAAAGATAGCTTTTCTAATTGATGTTTGTTGATAGACCAAATCAGTGTATCCGTCCCGTGATTGCCTATCAGTGACTCATCATATATATTTTTTCCCGATTATTTGGTGTGTGTGTGTGTGTGTGTGTGTGTGTGTGTTTTAATAAGGAGATATCTTGTCCTAACAAAGGATAACATTCGTTTTTTAATCGCAGCAAAGCGGCATTGCAGCATCACTGGACTGTTCTGATCAACAAATCGCCGAGCAATTAAAAATGGGGAAGGAAAAAGTACATATCAACATCGTGGTGGTTGGCCATGTCGACTCCGGAAAGTCTACCACGACTGGTCACTTGATCTACAAGTGCGGAGGCATTGATAAGCGTACCATTGACAAATTCGAGAAAGAGTCCAACGATGTAAGTCTGGCTACTCCCCGATCTCTCTGCCATGCATATCTTGACATGATGTTATTCCACAGTAATCCATACGCGAGGAATTCTCCGTCATGACATGGTTGGCCTGCTCTTATCAAGGCTATTATAGGTTTTCCCGGCCAATTCGCACTTTTGTCAGTCCATTTGATAAAAGGTTCATTCAATTTAGCGAAAATTCTCGTCACTGCACATTCTGTCATTCAAAATTGCAACTTGTTCGTTCAATCTAGCACTTCGATCAATGAAATTCGCACATTTGCCTTTCGAATTCGTTAAACGGGCATTCAAATTGGCACGTGCTCTTTAGTCATTCAAATTCGTCAGCACTGGCGGAAAATGGTATTTCAGTCATTTAATTTCGCGTATGGGCAGTCAAATTCCAAACATGTTCATTCAAATTGGCGTATGTTATTTCTATTTTGAAAAGGTGAGAACCGTGATTCATGCGTATTTAAATGTGCATTTTTGTTTCATCCACACACTGTTAAGTATTATAGTAAAGGTATATTTGACCCTAAGTAACTCAAGTTTGTCGTTCTGTAACGCCCCTCTTCTTTCATACATGTTATCAGAACTATACATGCACCAGTACCATAGATCACTTCACTTTCTTATGTCCAGTCATGGAAGCACGAGTTAGATACAGGCGTATATCTCAAGAAGACAGGGAAAGAATCATAGAAGCATTTGAGGGTAATAATCTTGACAAATTGATGGCTAGAGCTGATCCAAGAACTTTATTCCTAACGATGATTAACGCAATATAGCACACACCAAATGAAAATAATGAAACATACAGGTGAAAGAAATAAACACGATGTAAATTGAAACCTCCTTCTACCAACTAATGTCAAAACAAACTTAGAATTAATGTATCTGTGAATGAAATAATGCTATCGAACATCATAAACACAAACACATATTTTTAAAGTACTGTTGCAAAGGTGATATCAGAATAAAGAATAAATACGAAAATATGAAATGTTATGATGCTTGCAAACAATACCTATGATAAATGAAAATGAAAAAAAAAGAAGGAATAGAAGCATAAACGTGTCTGCTAAATTGACTGCAGTAAGTGCGAAATTGGATGCCCAAGAATGAATTCGAATGAACGAGCGAGCGTGTACGTGATCACGTGACTATAATCATGTTAAATTGAATGAACGATTTGCGAAATGGTGCTTGTCTTACGAATTTGAACTGAAAAAGTGCTGATTCGAATGATGTTAAAGGTAATTTGAATGCTCCAAAATGAATTTGAACGAAAAGATTATAAAATTGAAATACCGATCATGCCATCTAGGCTAAATCGTGCTAAATTGAATGCAGCAATTAGGAATTGGACTGAAAAAAAGTGCGAAATTGGCCGGGAAAACCTATACATAAACACAATACATGACGTGTCCTTTGCTACCGCTTTCTGCTGGTTAATACGCTATCGTTTATTAATCTTGTTTCAATCTTTGCTTTGGCATTTCTTACCTGTTAGTCAGTCAAGGATCGTATTACTATGATAACCTCACCAGTAGACAAATTTGGGGAAGCAGTATTAATTTTTGTCTTTGTTTGTCATGGTGGCATTCAGTGTGCGTAAATGTGTGTCTTATATGTATTAGGGTTCTACTATTATATATATATATATATATATATATATATATATATATATATATATAATCTTATAATATATATATATATATATATATATATATACATATATATATACATTGTATATATATATATATATATATATATATATATATATATATTATATCTATATGTGACCATGCACCTCAAAACGAACATAAAGTCGCACAAACTGATTTTGCGTGAGGACTGAAAATAAGTGAAATGGGTCAACCTAGCCGAACTTGACTTTTTCATATTTTCTGAAAGAGCGGGTTTTCTTTTACATTATACTAAAATTTGGTATCATAAAACGGGCAGGAAAGTGTGTTTTTTTAGCAGTTTATCTCGAACATTTTTGGTAGAATAGTGTGATTAGGTGTGTCTTTAGAATCCCTTTTTTCATTTCTGAAAAACCTTGTCCACACTCTTCACTTTCAAGTCTAATAACTTTTGAAAGATAGTGCTAGTGCTTTGAAAGTTTGCATTAATTATGGACAGAATGTGTTTATAAGGCATGCTTAATTTCACTTTAATCTGATAATTCCTTCATTGTTGTTACTCTGGTGGTTTACTTCCTGTTTTTTGTCCCATTCATCGCACAGCCAGCACGGTTTGGTAAAGATTAAGCGCTTGAATAGACACTGTACTTGAGAGCCTCTTTTGTCAGTTCACACTTTTCCTGAGTTTGTGCTTTCTTTCCAATATTCAGATAGGTTAGGAGAGTCCATTTGATTTGAGTTATACATCATTTTAAAGCTTAAAGTTTGCTCTTTCAGAATATGGTCTTTACTGAAAATTCATGTCTGGCGACTTTTTGTTTGTTTTGAGGTGCAGGGTCACACACACACACACACACACACATGTATATATATATATATATATATATATATATATATATGTATATATATCATGACATATGAGAAGGAAAGGAGAAAACGGTGCGTAGCTTTGTCACCATTGTTTTTTTGTATGTCCGCATAATTGAATTAGTTTTATTTTCATCCATTTTCCGCAACGAAACAAAGTAATCACAGATGATTTTAGGTATTCATTTCACTGTACAAAAAGACAAATAATAGTTTAGAAATAAAGCTTATACATGCATACCGACCAAGTACAAAGTTATATTTTAGTGAAAAAACAAAGCAACAAAAGCAATGAGATGTCCACTTAAAAGCATGCCTATTTACTGAGGACCACAAGGCTAGGAGTTGACGATTAGTTAGGATTCTGTGCATACTTGTTTCCTAGATGGGCAAGGGATCCTTCAAGTACGCCTGGGTGTTGGACAAATTAAAGGCGGAGCGGGAACGTGGAATCACCATTGACATCGCCCTCTGGAAGTTCGACACCGAAAAATACGTCGTCACCGTGATCGACGCCCCTGGCCATCGTGACTTCATCAAGAACATGATCACGGGAACCTCACAGGTCTTTGTCCAAGCTTTCACAAAGATTTCGAGGCAATCAATAAAGCTAAATAATCATAGTGTTTCTGGTATCCTATATCGATAATTTCTTGAAGGGACATGAAGGTTTATATCAGTAAGATAATTGTTTAGTTTGGTAATAAAGGAGGAATTCTGATGTAGAAATAATGATCTAATCATAGAATAATCACCGCCTCTGAGAATTTCACATTGATATAGTGTCATAAACTGGAAAAAATATGAAATGGTATTCCTATAAACATCAACATGTAGGTTGCATCTGCTCCAAAATGAGAAAGGCGTTTTGGAAATGTTTAGAATCATTATTCCTCTTCTTAATTGTCTTGCCTGGTTGAGAATAAGTTATTAATTCAGGAAATTATCTAAAATTGTAATTTCACATCGTTTCTACGGAAAAGCGATACCCTTAATGATTCAAATTCGTCAAGTGTTATTGTGGACCTTTATAGGAAGGGTAAACTAGATATTTGATAACTTCTATGTGTCATTTCAATGAGTAGATGTCAGTATAATATGATATAACGTTCTATGAAAAACCCTGTGTTATGTATATTTTCATTAACCATAAAGCGACGCAAATGTGAGGAGAAAACAGAGGACTTTTCAGCATAAAATCGCGCACAAAATTATGAGCGGGG
The DNA here is from genome assembly GCF_040938485.1 of Diadema antillarum. Taxonomy (NCBI): domain Eukaryota; kingdom Metazoa; phylum Echinodermata; class Echinoidea; order Diadematoida; family Diadematidae; genus Diadema; species Diadema antillarum. Next base: position 1,300,847 of record NW_027271066.1, read on the forward strand.
AAATTTCACATAAACGAAATTGATTAGGCTGTCTCGTGCTCCATTACTGTGCAACAGACGAATTCAAATGGTTGTCATTGACGAAAAATTCAGACTAAGAACAAAATCGAATTGCAATGTTTTGAAGTCAATCGGCTAAAAACGAAATTGAAATGAGCGGCCGCACATTCCATGCACAGTCTGTGTCCGTGAGAACAAAATTCAATGTTTAACAGATTTAATGAAATCATGGCGAAAATGACCTGGAGAACCTTAAAAAAGCAACAACACTTTACTGTAATAGATTATGTGACCGTGCATCACAAACATTGTGACAAAACGAACAGAAAGTCGCACCCATTGATTTTACGTGAGGACTCAAAAAGGGTGAATTAGGTCAATCAAGTCAATCTTAAGTTTTTCATATTTTCTGAAATAGCTATTCTTCTTCTACATTATTCCTAAGTCTGTGGGATCATAATATTGATGGGAAAGTGAGTTCTCAGCAATTTTTCTACAACTCTCTTTTTTTATTGTAGAGCAGTGAGATCAGGTATGTCTTGGAGGCCCCTCCTCATTTCTTGAATATCCTTTGCACAATCCCCACTTTCAACTCTAATAACTTTTGAATACATGATGTTACTCCTTTGAAAGTTGGCAATGATAATGGACAGAATGTTAAGAGCATGCTCAATTTCAGCCTAATCTGATAATTCCTTCATTGTTGTTGCTTCGTTGTTTTACATCTTGTTTTTTGTCCCATTCATTCCACAGCTAGCACGGTTTGGTAAAGAATAGGCCCGTAGTAGATCCCATACTTTACAGCCTCTTTTCTCAGTTCACGCTTCAGTGCGCGCTTTCTTCCCAATAGGTTGGGAGAGTCAATTTGAACGTACATGTAGTTATACATCATTTCAAAGCTTAGAGTCTGCTCTTTCAGAATCTGACCTTAACTAAAATCCATATCCAGCAACTTTTTGTTGGTTTTGTAATGCAGGGTCACAATGTCATGTAAGACCACACTGGTTTCCTCTCGCGACGTGAGCCACTTTAGCAAGTTACATAACTGCAATGGGATAAATGCATGTCTCTTTGAACAACCAGACAAAATACGCTACATGTGACGAAATACTCAAATGGCTTAAGAGAAAGGGTGTATCAGAAAGTGGACATGATTGTGTACTGTAATCTAACGACTGTGCCTTGGGAATATTCCGCCACATAAATAATAGCCCCGCCAATTTCACATCCAGGCTTAACGTTTAGTCCATCATTGGTTCCCACAAAGGTTAAGTGCATTTTTTTTAGAAAAATCTGCGCTTCGCTAGATCAAGTAGATGTTCGGATATGAGTTGATATAAAGCGAAGGTTACAAAAAGAAATTCTCAGGGTGGAAAATAAACAAATTGAAAAAAAAAAACCCTCACATGGTAACATGTACATGGGGCACCGTATTAACCATGCTTACAATTTCTCGGTGTTAACATAAACGATTCGGTAATCAGCGTATTGATATTTTTGTTAAACGCGCTCAAAAATTGTGAAGGTTGGCGTATCATTTCGTTAATTTGATCTAACAAAATCGTACTGCTCAGCCAGGAATGTTCAACGGTATTGAGCAAACATAGCAATATGAAACGGTAATGGTTCTTTTAATGTGCAATGAATATCGAATAAGTTACCACATAATACCCTTGTGCATGAAAAGAGCCACTTATGCATGCCTGTGGGAGCAGCTAATATACTTGACTCTATGCAGTGTAAACCTTTCCAAACGTATTGAAATAACGATCTTTCCTTGTCATCCAACCAAGTAATGTGCCGTCTTTGAAAGACTTACGGGCATTTGTACATTCTTTCGTTTGGTATGCAAGTACATAATACAATATAGCTAGATGGGTATAGGTGATAGGAGCAAAAAGAAAAGAAAAAATCATGCCACACAGGAAGGCCCAGGTAAAATTCCTGTGAGCTGTGATTGTTGTTATGACAAACCGCACCAAGAACCGGCCCTTTATCCTTTATAAAAACGCAAAATCAAAAGCAAAAACCCACTTGATTGCAGAGTGTTATTGTTTATATTGATATTAAAGTATTAACTATTTATTGCCTCGTGGTTTCAGGCTGATTGCGCAGTCTTGATGATTTCCGCGGCTAAGGGAGAGTTCGAAACTGGTATCTCTAAGGAGGGTCAAACCAGGGAGCACGCCCTCTTGTGCTACACTCTTGGCGTGAAGCAGCTCATCGTCTGCGTCAACAAGATGGACTCGGCAGAATACAGCGAAAAGCGCTTCCAAGAAATTGTCAAGGAGGTGTCAGCTTACACCAAGAAGGTCGGCTTCAGTGTAAAGGGCATCGGCTTCGTTCCGGTATCTGGCTGGAAAGGGGACAACATTCTCGAACCATCCGAAAATGTAATCTGCGAAATGATTTTTATGAAATAATAGTAATGTTAGTGTCTGAGAGTCATCCAAAATTTCATGCCTTCATGTTTGGAATGAGTTTTTGTCTCTTTAATGAGATTGCTATGAAAATTTACAGAATGGTGTAGGAGAGTCATTGGTAGATAATTAAATGTCACTGTGGTGAGATCATAAACCCCCGAAGTCCTCTGGGAGTGGGAGTGCACTTAGGAGTTTGTATAGTCAGTGGTAGCTTGTTTAGGTGCAGCTGAGGAATGCCTATAATGTATTAAATTTGCTATGCTTTGGTTTTGTCTCGAAGTAGGGCTTGGAAATGCAGCTAGCAGAATGCCATAGGTCACCTCGAGAAGTGACATCACTTAAAGGAGCATTCCAAGTTTAAAATTTCACATCATGTAGTACAGATTGTACATATAAATCGACGGGTCCATCATGTATCTCCATTAGACATGCGGAATTTAGTGTGATTCCTGAGCAGCGAAACCACTACTCTGAAAAAATCTTCACAAACGATACACTGAACAATTTTGATGACACAGAAATGAAGCAGTGTCATTCCATTCATCAAATCAAATCAAATCAAATCATTACAATACCGCTTGCTTAACAAGTTCACCTGTGTAGAATATTTGCACGCCTTCTTCGTTTGTTCTATACTTCCTTGGGCCCCAACTCACGCATTGTTATGGTCAGGCTACCATGTCATTATCCTTGTTCATTGCAGTTTGGATGACATTTTAAAGAAGACCTCCGAATGATTTTCGGACTTTAACATTTGAACAATTACAACTTAGTTACAATGAGTTCAGAGTTTCAGAATTTATAGTAATTGGGATGAGGAATAAGAATGTTTTTCAAATTTTGTAACAAATTGCAATGAACATGGCAGCCTCTCGAGATTGTGTGAGTTGGGGCTCAAGGGAGCAGAACAAAAGAAGGCGTGCATAAATATCACAAAGGTGAACTGTATTAACTGGCAAGCGGTATTATAATGGAATTACATTGCTACATTTCTGAAATATGTGAGGCTTCAATGCCATCAACACTGTGTGGTGTAATCAGTCAAAGATTTTTTAGAGTATTGGTTTCTCTGCTCAAAAACCACAATAAATTCCACAAATCTAGACATGTATGTTATGTTTGATGATAAAAGTGAACCTGAGAAAAGAGTTCCTTCATGGGCCGACAATAATGTGTGTCGGTAACAAAGGAGAAATCTCACCAACTAAGCTTGGAATCGAGATGGTAAGGAGGTAAATGCCACAGAAGAGTGGCGTGGAAGAGATTTTTACGTCACAAAGGCAAGGTTGTAGTAAACAAACAAACAAAAGCAAAAACAACCGGTCCTACAACATTTTATTCGGGATAAATCGCTGAAAAAAAAAAGCCGACTGCAGGAGTATTTTTCTTCTGAAACGCTTTCGAAAGGTATAGATATATTGCACAGGCCCACGCAGTTTTGCTATATCTAGCAAAGAGGCTTATGCCACCTCTATTTTTTTTATGTGCCATAAGGCATGTTATTTCACCATATACGTTTTTTTTTTTTTTCATTCTTTGGACTGTTTGCTTATTTTCCGTTACGTCAGGTTGAAATACCCAGAATACAAATGTTAACATCAGATTGATTGCCTACCTGTATTTCGACGTAACATGTTAAGGCAACCAGTCTACTTCACAGACATTCATGTCCGTGTACATCTATACAGATGCCATGGTACAAGGGATGGAACACTGATCGTGGTGGGGTCACTGCTTCCGGAAAAACTCTGTATGAGTGTCTAGATGCCATCATACCACCAGAACGGCCCATGAAAAAACCACTCCGCCTTCCTCTCCAGGATGTCTACAAGATCGCCGGTACGTCGTTGAGCTGTCGGAAACTTCTCCGGCATAATATCCTGTGTATAGTTTCTTCTGTCATAATAATGACATAAGGCAGTATGTATTATGCGTATTTGTGTGTGCGTGTTTTTATGTTCATGAAGGTTTTATAATTATGTTGTTTACAACTGTATTTATTCATTTATGTATTTATTTATTTCTTTATTTGCTTATTTATTTATTCAGTCAGGCAGTCATTCAATTATTCATTCAAGCTACATTATCTATTCGATAGTCTCCCAATGCAATAAAGTAGCACTTCCAGATTCCCAACTGTTCTACAAAGTGTCCCCGAGTAAGAATAAAACAGCTTCGGAGAGCATAACATTACAAGGATAAATCACAAAAAAGTGCAAAAGAATGCTTGAAAATTGAAAAAAAATAAAACATATACTGCAAAAACGTTTTAAGAGTGAACTGTTTCAATAAGCAATAATTTTATAAACAACAATAATCGTATCAATAATAATAATGATGATAATGATAACAACGATGACAAAGTCATCTTTACAGAATTGCCTCTTCCGTGTTTTATGCTGTGACATATCAATTCGTATATAATTTGCATAATGATATGTTTAGGGTATGCACCTTCACACACTGTCTGTTTAGTATTTAAACTTTTTGCCAGTATTTTCAAAAAATTTAAACGTTTTGCCAGTATTTAAAAAAAGAACATGTTTTTGAATCTATTTCTGCGAAATTTCATTTTCGTATGTTTTTTATCAGTGATGAAAGAATAAGGAAATAGATGAATGATGAAATTAGTGAATTTAAAGGCTACGAAATGTACCTTTCCTTAAATATGACAGGTATTGGAACGGTTCCTGTAGGTCGAATTGAGACTGGCGTACTGAAGCCGGGTGTTGTTGTCACATTCGCCCCGAGTTATATAACCACCGAGGTGAAATCTGTTGAAATGCACCACGAAACTCTCGCCGAAGCTGTCCCTGGTGACAATGTTGGGTTTAACGTCAAGAATGTGTCTATCAAAGAATTGAAACGTGGCTACGTAGCTGGCGAGTCGAAGAACAACCCTCCCAAATGCGCCAAGTCCTTCAACGCACAGGCAAGTTTATAGGCCTTTGTCAAGACGCTCTCGCTGTAACGGGCGAGCGAAGCGAACCCAGTCGAGCGCGACAAGGCGAGCTGGGCTCTCTTCGCCATACAGCGAGAGGGCCTTCTCTTCATCTAAGTCAAATAACCCATATGAAATACTTTTATTCTTTGTACTCATGCAAATGCAAATCTATAGTTATCACGATAATAATTTTAAACAATGCAATTACGAAATTCTGTTCCACCTAGGTCTACCAGTCCTTTGTGTTATAGTGACTGGTGTCTAAAGCTATGCACTTGTTATAAGTTTTTGGACACAATTAAAACTTGTCCTTTGAATGAAAGCTGATCAATTCAAAATAATTATTATTATCTTTTGGAATGAACGATCATCGCCTTCATAGTGACCAGTAACCACGTCATTTCATGCTTGTTCAAAGTGATTAGTTAGAATGAGAAAAAAGTAGCAGCAACTATTAAATGCCAGTGTCATCACTATTGTAAATTATAAAACGCAAGCATAATTACTATGCTG